>NW_022280138.1:740398-822817 GCF_004355925.1 Anarrhichthys ocellatus
ACATACATACATACATACATACATACATACATACATACATACATACACACACACACACTATACTGAGTATACTTTATATTTACAATATATGTTGGCGTACCTTGCGTAACTGCATGAACCCTTATGGCACAATACAATTCTGTACATTTTTGGTCATTACCTTACTCTGATGACCTGCACTGAATGGGATTGGCCAGAGTTGCATAGTCCGGACAGTAGCTGCTGGTAGCCCGCCTCAAGCAGACTTCAAATGATCATCAGTCATGGTGGAACGGTGTATGGACTTAATGTTCTTCATGTGGGAAAAGGCTGACTCACATAAATAAGTAGAGCCGAATAATGCAGTCAAGAAGGTATCACATTTCCTCATGTTTGGGTACTTTTCCTCTGTGAGAAAACTGTCCATGAGCCCTGGACTTCAGCTGAATGTCAGCTTGCAGTGTCAAAATCTTATCCTCCACTCCAGACGAGTTCAGGTGAAACAGCATTGCAATTTGTGATGCGAGTAAATCAACCTCAATATCTTCCCAAAATGTGCAGCACATAAGTGTAGCAACTGGCTCGAGTAAAGCAAAGTCTCGAAAGCGTTTGTCAAACTCTGACAGACACTTGTCAATCTGCTCTGTTTAGCGCGCACTGTCAAGTTACGCACACGCCTTCCGTTGAGTCTTCAGTTCTGATGCGAGGTTTTTGGAAGTTTCCCAAATCATGGCACTACAGATTCCTAGAGTCTTGAAAAGTAGGATAGGAGCCAGAGCCTTTGTTATCAACCTCTTTTGTGGAACCAGCTTCCCGTTTCAGTCCAGGGGGCAGACACACTCACGACATTTAAGAGTAGGCTTAAAAGTTTCCTTTTTGATAGTGCTTATAGTTAGGGCTGGCTCAGGTTTATAGTTAGGGCTGGCTCAGGTTTGCCTTGGACCAGCCCCTAGATAAGCTGCTATAGCCCTAGACTGACACGGGACTTCCTAGGATACACTGAGCTCCATATCCTCTTCTTCATCTCCTGTATGAATTCATTACCCATTAATTAATGCTCATTACTAATTTAGCTTCTTCCCCGGAATGTTTGTGCTTTCTCGCCTCACAGGTTTCCATGGATCGTGGTTATATCTGGACCCTGGTCCTTCCTCCCGCCATGGCCCTGCTGACTCCCACTGCTAATATCATTTGTATTATTACTCACATCACTATTTATATTACCAATACCATTATACCTGGACCATGGTCTTGCCTCCTGCAGTAGTTCTGTCATATGCATTGAATGTGTTGGAACTCTGTTATGTTGTTCATTCTGTACACATGACATCTATTGCACTTCTGTCCATCCTGGGAGAGGGATCCCTCCTCTGTTGCTCTCTCTAAGGTTTCTTCCTCTTTTTCCTGTAACGATGTGAGGTCCTGGGACTGAGGATGTCGTATGTGTACAGATTGTAAAGCCCTCTGAGGCAAATTTGTAATTTGTAATTTTGGTCAATACAAAATCAATTTAATTTAATTTAATTACAGTATATCCACTGCTGTTGTTATTACTAGTAGTCGTAATTTTTTCCATCATTATTCTGCTTACTACTACTACTACATTATATGAATAATTTATTTGGGGGTGGGGGGGTAGCAACATAAGGAATTTACGCGTCTCGGTCAGCAGGATTAAAGAAAGTATTATTCAGAGAAGTCATTAGAATGGTCTGTTGCTACCTCAAGCTTTAGTTTAAAGGAATAGTTTGACAACTTTGGAAATACACAGAGATGTAAACATGGTTTTGCAGTTTGTCATGATGACAACCTGCAAATGCACCAAGGCTCTTGAATTGTTGTGTTTACTGCAGCTGTATGAGTACTAACAGTAGTAATAACAGTATTTCTTTTGACATCTAGCTGCAGATTGTATTTTACATAATACTCTTCATTATGCCTGATTTTATATAACTAATTTTAATTGTCTGTTGTTGACACTTTTCTGAGTGATTTCTGGGAACTGGGATTATGCTGTTGAATAACGTATATATAAAAGTGTAATGTCATCCCATATGCAATGCTGAAATTTGCCTAACGGCAGATGACAATGATGCAATAACAAAATTATAGAAAAGTTATGGTCAAGACTTTTAAAATAAACCTTCTAATATGATGCTTCTAGTTTTGATATTACAAGTCGACACAAACAATCTGCAAACTCTACCTCCATCCTTTCTTCTTTATGATACTCCCCAAGACAACTTCAGCCCTGAGAAAGGAGATTAACAGAGAGAGAAAGAGAAAACCATATACTGTTATACATTGACTACATAGTAAGGTATCAACATTAGTTCACCTTTACTGACTACCATGTAAAAAGATCATGTAACAAGATCTTTCATGCATTTTTTTCCCTTTTCCAAGTTTCTCAACAACCAGTTATCCAGACATATATTCAGCTAAAGAACAGTGTAATTCATTAGCAACGTAAACTGTAAACAAACCGAACATTAAGGCAAAAGTAGCATGAAGGCAATTTGCCATTTTCTGTTATGTAGCTTAAGTCCTTCGTGAACTAGCGAGGGGTTTCATGTATATTGGTCCTTTTGCTCCAGAAAAAACTAACAATGAATGTTAAAATGGAAAGCATGCTCTGGTGCTTCAATGACTATTGTGACTTAATTGTCATTGGCCATGAATAATGACAACAAAGGTTACAATAAATGGAACAGATTAGGTATCCATCCATACCTGTATGCATTTTTGTATGTATGTATATATATATACTGTATATGTACAGTATGTATGTATGTGGGCATGTCCTTTGAACATCTCAAGAACCGTTCATCCAATATATTTCACACTTGCTTGGTATATTGCTGGTGACCCAAGGAAGGTGTGTCAAATTTGGTGCAATTTGAATAGCGACACTTTCAATAGGAAGAAACTTTGAATAAACAAGCAAATAGCACTCAGTTTAGTAACAGGTGCTTCAGGGCTTTGCAGACTGAGTCAAGCATGTTGTCAGCAGCAGGCCTTTACAGGCCGTGGCTCATTGACTGTAGTTCACATTTGCTGCTGGATACTAATGTTAAATGGATGCTGGATAACTAGCATCACATGGATGCTATACTAACTAAAAACCTCTTCCCTTCCCCAGAGTCAATGCGCCGACAGCCGACAGGAACAGCGCCACTCTGCCATTGCAACATTTGCCATACTAACTTATGTCAATCAGGGGAAACAAGTGAATGAAGATAATATAATTGTTTCTTATAAATGGATGAAAATTGCCGTATTCACCAATTTTTTTGTATTTAGAATTTTCCCTGGCGTACAAACACAATTTGCGAGTCGTCCAGACCCGTCAAAGGAGTAATGTGCAAGTTTGTTTGTCTCTAAGGGATTTTATTTTTATATTACTTTGAAGCAATCTGCATTAGAAAATCCTATGTAAATTACATTTTATATTATACTGGCATTTTCTTTTTCGACTCTGCAATTCGAATAATATAATTCAATTATTGCTATTGATGCTATTGATGTTATTGAACAATACTACAATATCACTATGAACATCTCAAGCTGCAAAATTACTTACATTTTGTACAACTTGATTTAAATTGTCTCTGTGTTTAATAGGATCAGTGAGAACTGGAACCAGATGTATCATGGCTAACTTACTTCTTTTGGAAACCTTAGCGCTTCAGGCCCTAACAGTGTATCTTTAGACCAGTGATTTTCAACCGCTGTGCCGCGGCACACCAGTGTCCGTGAGAGATCGCCGGGTGTGCCGTCGGAAAATGCCCAATTTCACTTAATGAGTCCAAAAAAATATTATTTCGTTGTTGCAAATACTTTGCTATTGTTGAGCGTCTGAGCTGCAATATAGTGGCTGGCTAAGTAATAAATACTCTTCCATGCCAGTGGGTGGCAGTAGGTAGTGTAATAATGACCGTGTTAATGTAGGACAGTAGAATGAAATGACGCGGGAGAGGTTGCGGTGACAAGACCAACAGCGATGGAGAAATATTTGAAAAGGAAAAATGCAGACTCTGAACTGGGCCCTGGTCAAAATAACCCAGATGTAAAGCCTAGTAAGGATCAACACATTTAGAGACTTGTCATTAAATTGTCAGCATATATCCGGCCCTCAGTACAACGGCCCACCAGAAAATATCATATCTTTATCATAAACTGGCCCGCCACACCACAGAGCTCCGGGACGAAAAGTGGCAATGTTAGCTGGCTTTTTGTGCGACATAATGCAGCATCTCACTGCGCTAAACCTCCAGCTTCAGGGACGGGGACATATGATCACAGACATGTGTGATGCAGTAAAAGTCTCCACCGCTGTGTTCCCGACTGGGCATGTTGCTGATAAACTGGGCGCACTTGGCACAGAGATCACTCGCCGATTTGCCGACTTTGCAGCTCAGAAATTTAAATTTGAACTGCTCAGCAATCCGTTTGCAGTTGACGTGGAAAGAGCAGCTGTGGAGCTGATATACCTCCAGTGTAATGACACTCAAGGCAAAGTATGACTCTGTGGGTGCTGCACAGTTTCCAAGCTTCACCCCCGAAACGATGCCTTAACTCCGCCTACATGCTGCTTAAATGCTCTGCATGTTTGGAAGCACATACCTGTGTGAGCAGCTTTTTTCTCTGTGATGAAGATGAACAAAAACCCACACAGGAGTCGTCTCACTGATGCACCTTCACTCCATCTTGAGGTTTTCCACAGCACAGAACCTAACCCCAGACATTAATGAACTGGCAGCCAAGAAAAGATGGCAAACATCTGGCTCTGGCACATATGCATAAAATAATGTAGCCTACCTAAACATGTATTCTTTTTGCACTTTGTCCAATATCCCTTCTATCCTGTTTATTAAATGGTGACTCTATTTGGCCCTAGTCTCTCCCTGGGATTGAGTTTGACACCCCTGGCATATATGCTGTATTATGCTAAAAGGTGTCATTTTGTAACGTTTTTAGTTGTTGGTGTGCCGCGCGATCTTTTTAATGTAAAAAATGTGCCGCGGCTCAGAAAAGGTTGAAAAACACTGCTTTAGACAGTGTCCTGATATTGACAGGGACAGATGGATGGCTCTTAACATGCATCTTCACATGCAAGTTTATGCAAGTCGCTATCGAGGGGAAGATCCTCCGTTGTTATAAGGGCAACGTCACCTATAATGGCATATAATCTTAAAGCCATTTTCATATATAAGCATTTCTTCTTTATTCAAGTGACAGTATGACCCTGGCGTGACATGGCACTAACAGCACTCGATATTTCCTCCCATTCTGTGGCTTAAGCAGTCCCTTAATTCCAGCTGATGCTGTTAAAAAGTATAGATTTTCTTTAAGTTATTATTTTATTTTTGGGTGCCATGTTCATGAATGGAAACTTCTCGACATATGGGGCAGGACCCATAGCTTTATATGGTATTATTGGGGTGTTAATATTGCAAATATTCAATCCTCGTGAATATGCGCGTATTAACGCACAGGTAGCATTCATCATGCCACCTGTGGTCATTTATACAGTTATTGTAAATAAATCTTACCTGAATTTCAGGAGCAGGACCACGCCTCAGCCACTCCCCCACTTCTGGCCACACTACAAATACCTACCCACTCTAAGCCTCAGCTTGCTCGCACTTTCCGCACTCGCAACCAGAACGTCACGCAGAGAAAACAAAAACAAAAAACCTTACCCCGCCTAAAACGTGGATCTGCCATTCATCAGGCCATCCGACGACGACGACCAGTTCGCCTCCCCAGAGGCCACCCGTACAGCCCAGGGAAGCACTCGACCTGCCGCCCACAAGACGCCGCCAACCGCCATCGAGAGGGTCCAGGCAGCTCAACGCAGCAAAACCCGCCGATCTCCACCACGCCGACCACCTGCATCCACCCGCCAGAATCCGCCCATACGAAGATTGAGACCCACGGCCGTCCTCCAATAACTCACATCTCGGTGGCAGAGGGAGACCTGCCACCTCCAGATGTAGACAACGGAAACGTGAATCCAGCTCTCTCCTTCGCTCGCTCCAGACCCAGCTCTCGGGAACGAGACTCCAGCTACCCGGCACGCCGCGCTCAAAGACGCCACCACCGCTCTCGTGCTCCAGCCAGGTCCCCCATCGAAGACACACCAGCTAAGATCTCCAACTGGACCATAGTCTGCCTGCTAAGAGCATCGGAAGGGATTCCTCACCACCGCTCCGACAACAAAGCAAAACTGTGCCAACTCCTCACAACTTTCCTAAAGTCACGTCAGGCTAAAAAACACAAACGTACCTACATCCAAAACACACCGGCGTAACGCCAACGACCGTGACGCCACCATGCACCCCCAAGCTCCGCCCTCCAACCCACAAAGTTCCGGGTTGCCAGGTTGCAGCGCGTCACCTCTCCACTATGCCCTCCACTACCTCAGGCAAACTCAACTTTCCATAGCGGCAACGAGATGCTGACTCTCTCTTCCTCCCTTCAATTTCCACAGTATTCCATCCCACCTTCTGGCCGGATTCACGCGCCCGTCCCTTCGCTGTTCCCTTACACCACCCTTCTTCTGCCTATACCCAGGCACAGGGTTGCCAGGTCTTCTTTCCTCTCTCCCCCTCTCTAAGCGCAAACGTAACGCAACAACGTAACGCAACAACGTAACGCAACAACGTAACGCAGCAACGTAACGCAGCAACGTAACGCAGCAACGGAACGCAGCAACGCAACAATGCAGCATCGCAGCCACGGAACGCAACGATGCAGCCACGGAACGCAACGACACAGCCATGGAACGCAACGATGCAGCCACGGAACGCAATCAACAACTGAACGCAACAACTGAATGCAACAACGGAACGCAACAACGTATCTCAGCAGCACGACGCAGCGTCACGCGACGCAACGGAACGTATCGCAACAACGCATCGCAGCAACGCAACAATGTAGTGGGACAACCGCCCTTAGAGGACTCTCTAATGAAACGTTATACGACATCCAATCCGAAATGGAACCATTAATCTACTGTGCCGTTCGTCTCGACCTGACTTGAATCCAATCGTTCACTCGTCCAATTCCAGTGTGGCTACGTAAGCCGACACAACGATACAGAAACATATGGCGCCCGCAGCAATTCGTGGTCATCTCCAGACAAATTGACAACCGTCCATTCAGCCACGTTTGACGAGCATAGCTACCAAGCCGTCTACAACACTTGTCGTAGATTACAAGTTTTAAACCCTTAACACTCATTCAAGAGAAATGTTCCAGCTCATTCATCGGTCATACAGCTTCCCATGTTCCTAGCGACTGCTCCACGGTAGCAGCGAGCGGGACGGGAACCCGGCACCGGGATGCCCGCGACCCCGGTTTTCCATTCCAAGCAGCCACATCAGCCAAACCTGGCAGGAGAACCTGAACGTCCGCGGCCTACTACAGCAGCCCTCTCCATCCAGGGCACCTGGCACCGGAACGCCAGTGGCCCAAGCTCTCCACCTCCAGCAATCACATCAACCAGCCTTAGCAGGAGAACCCTAGCCGGGCACCTGTCACCGGGATGCCAGCGCCTCCCCCCCGCCGCCGAGTGCCCCCTGCCGCCTACTTCTAGAAAACCCAGCAACTTGCCGTAGCCAGGACACCTGGCACCGGGATGCCAGTGCCCCCACGCCGTCCACTTCCAGCGATGGACCCACACAATTCAACACAACGATGCCGCTCCCTCTGCCGTCTTTGGGGGGTTTCCACGACAGAAGACGTTTTGCCGTAGATCAGCCCTCGGATCTCGCAAACAAATGCCAAGTCGTTTTCCCCCATGCTACAAAATCTGACCAATCGTAGCCACAGCCATTACGTGGGGCCACGGATGGCAGCAAGTCCATCTCTTAAACTCCTGACAACCTAGCAGTCGTTTACCCAATCAGCAAAGGACGCTGCGACACCCGTCCGTCAAGGGCGCGTTCTCGATGCAGTTCATGTCTGCGCCACCGCAACGCCATGGCTTCTCGTTTCTCATTCCAGAAGTTCAAAAAATCCGCCCTCCTGCAGACAGCCGTCCAACATCGGTTACGCAATATCCAACCCATAAATCCTTACTCGATCTTGCCGACCATCGATCAGCAGAACTCCACCGTCGATAACCTATCTTCCCACGCCTACTAACTTACACTCGCCAGCTTCATCGACCCGCGCACAGGCAGGCAACCCTGCTTCCCAGGAGGACTTCTTTGGGGATCTGCAAGGCCTGGGAGCCGCAGCGGATCCTCAACTAAGCCTCCCCGAAACCGCTACTGGCTAATCTCCACCAACCATTCCTCAACACTCCAAATAATCAACGCAGGTTTGCCCTTGGCTGAGGGGGGGGGGTCCTAAGCTAGTGAATTGTAGATAAATCTTAGCTGAATTTCAGGAGCAGGACCACGCCTCAGCCACTCCCCCACTTCCGGCCACACTCCTACAAATACCTACCCACTCTAAGCCTCAGCTTGCTCGCGCTTCCGCATCCCACCCTCCCTCCCTCTTGTTAAACCATTTCACCCAAGGTTATCTCCCCCCATAGTCATCATCCTCCTGTCTCATAAGGAGACTGGGGGATCTGCAAGGCCCGGGAGCCGCAGTGGATCCTCAACTAAACCTCCTCCAAACTGCTACTGGCTAATAATAATAATAATAGTAATAATAATAATAATAATAATAATAATAATAATAAAATTAATTTATAGAGCGCTTTTCACAGACATAAAATCACAAAGTGCTTAACAGAGCAGAAATTTAAAAGCATAAAAAACACAATGTGACCATAGGGTCAATAAATTACATACACAGAGAAAAAAATAAAACATAATCTCCACCAACCATTCCTCAACGCTCCAAATAATCGACGCATGTTTGCCCTCGGCTGAGGCGGGGTCCTAAGCTAGTAAATTTGAAGTTCGGAGCATTTGCTGCATCTGCCGTGGTACACTCGTATGTGCCCACTGTAAGTTAAGATAAGAATACAAATAATCGTTCTTGCATGAGGTCCAATGACAGCAAGGAAGTTATGAGTAAGCATGCTTGAGAGAGGAGAATGGCCAAATATATGAGAATTAAACTACAGACCTAGGTGTCCAAAAGTATAGTCTTCCATCTGAACCTACGCTAGAGCTCCATAATGTTACTGCCTGCAAAATACTTTAAATCCATGTTCTCCTTTATAAACGCACAGGTTATGTTAAAGAAAATTAATATACAGTATCCTCTATGTATATTCCACCGGTGTCTCTGACAGCAAGTAGCCGGACTTCGGTGCATGTTTTTTGATATAGCAGACTGTATTTAACTGGTGTTTCTGAGTAGCTTTGACTGGGTGTGTCTCTGAGGACATAAGGAAGCATAGTGTTGTTGTGTGATCGGTTCTCGAGAAAGCTGCAAGCAGCATACCACGGGCCAAGCATTCGGCCGTTCCGAACAGGTCTGTTTTTCACATGCACTGCACTAGTAGAATATAATGAAGGGATGGTATGTTCCACACATCTTTTTTTGGAGATCCTTTGCATTTCAAGTCTATTATTGAATTGTGAAATGGCATTACACTTATTTTCTGCATTGACAATTATAATTAATTCTAATGAATTTGATCTCAATTTACAAGTCAAAGAAACATACTAGCTTTGATAAAAGTAATTTGGTATTTTATGTCGTAGCCCTGTTTATTTTCCCTTTGAAGAATGCATTGAGGTCATGGAGTGATTTCTCAACTTATTTTAGAGATCAGAACAAACATGTGATGTGGGTTAGGGTCTATCTGAATGGGTCAACAAGGGTTGGACACAGGTTGGAGACTAGTATTGCTACCAGGAACGGAAGTTACTGTATTAAGTAATAATTACAGTAATAAGAAATTGTTTGCACTCCTCCACACTGATGCCGGGTAATTCGCTTAAAAAAAACATACATAAGAGTATGTCCCCACTTCTATAAGCTTCCTACATAGCCTGATAAAGTAGCCTGAGTTTTGCTGTTGACCAGGGTTTCTTGATGTTGTTGCTGTCAAAAAATTAAAAGATAAGACTTTCTGCATTTTTCCTGGTGAATTTTGGAAGCAGAAACAGCTTTTACTTCAACTGTTTTGAAGTGTATTTCTTTTTTATAATAGTTTGGTCATCCAGAGACACAGAACAAATAAAAAAACGTGTGTTTTCATACACACGACTTTCTTACAGTAAACAGATTATAATATGTGATTGCATTCTCTTCAAAACGGTGTAATCTCCTGCCACTAAAGATTGATTGGGTCCAGTCAAATGGCTGAGAGGATTACTCAATATATAATTGTATGGTATTTCGAGCATTTAGAATGTAGAAAGTCCACTTAAGAAATATAGTCTTGATATTAAGGGTTTGATTTGTAAATCGAGAACAAAACCCTGTACAATGGTTCAACCAGACTGACAATTAAAAGGCAGAAAGAGGCAAATATCCCTCTGAGCAACAGTTGAATAAGAATAGTAAAAAAACACCAGTCATTGGTAAAAGAAACTTCAGGATTAAAAACAAAATGTGTGCAGATTTAAATAGAAACAGGTTCCTGTTTCAGCGAACAATAATGAGGCCTATAATGATTGGGAGTAACAGGCAACCTGTTGTTTTAGCAAGGCTATTCTTCAAAATTCCCTATAAAAATAGAAGGTTAGTCTAGAGTTAGCACCACTGGAATTGGATTAGGAAGGAAAAATGGACAAACTAAATATTTAGAGATCAATTGCACATTTGTGGTTCAATAATGATTGAAGATCATTTGCTCTTTTTTGTACTGAAAAACAAATTCAAAATCCAGGTTCCAACAGCAGTTTGGCATCAACTAAATGGAAGTTTGAATTTAATTCTTCAACTTTTCAGGCTAAAACTATTTCAAATGTAAATAATACATTTCGTCTGAATTATAGTTTATTGTTTTTATCGCTGTTAAAATAACTATTATTAAAAGAGATAAAAACATTAACATAACAGCTGATTCTAAACTTCTGCAAAATAGTGTAAATGGCTTATTTGTACTGAGGATTTAACATTTGGTCATTTACCTGCTTAAGACAATCCTGGAAGATATGCGTCTCTACCTTGTTTGGAATGCTCAGTAGAGTGACGGGCCTGTTTAATTAAGGTGTATGATCATCCCCAGGTCTAAGTCCAACCACTGCATTATTTTGAAAAATGCAAAGAATTTGGCAAGGGGCTGAGAGATGGAACTTCTGACTTCCGTATGCCGAAAGCATTGATACAGCGTTGACAAACATGACAGTGGGAGCTGATGTCAGCTAGCAACAGTAGCTTGGAAAATAGCTATACAGCAGGGGGCACTAAATTTGATGTATTTACTGTTTATCAGTTACTACATGCAAACTGGAACCCAAAAGCATGAAAAAGTGACAGAGATACATGGATAGTCCATTTTACTCAGTATTCAGGCAGGGTCAAAACCGGGGGAATCAGTCACTCATGCAAACAAATTCAAAAAGGCAGAAAATCTAAAGTCAAAAAGGGCAGACAGGGTCGGAACAAGCAGATCAGATACAGAAACTAAAATAACGATGGAGAGCTTGGCAGTAACACACAAGACAAGGGATGAAGTGCAAGTGGATGTATATAAATAGTGAGGGACTAATGAGAGAATGGGCAGCAGGTGAGATGGGCGTGGAAGAACGGGAGAGGGGAATGAGTGATTTCACGGTGTGAGTGGCAGGACCTGAAATGACAGAGGGGTTGGTGAAAACAGGCAAGCCGGATCTAAACAATTTAAAAGTTGTGGAATTTGTGACAGAACCCCCCCCCCCCCCCCCAGGCTCCTGACTTCCACCAGGCTCATTCGGTGGGACACTGGGTTGGTCTAGATGAGCCTGGTAGAAGTCAGTAATCAGGGAGGGATTCGGTATGCTTAGAGTGAGGACCCATGAGCGTTCTTTGGGACCATAACCCTCCCAGTCCACTAGGTATTGCACTCCCCTACCACGCTGCCGAGATTTGAAGAGTTGACGGACAGTGTAGGCAGGTGCCCCTTCAATGAGCTGGGGGGGTGGGGGGTGAAGGTAGTCTGTGGGAGGTTCAAAGCGGATTCTCCTTGACAGGTTTAATCCTGGAGACATGAAAGGTGGACTGAATTCTCATGGATGAAGAGGAATGGCAGCAGGATTGGTGACCCGAGAAATAGGGAATGGGCCGATGATACAAGGAGCCTACTTTTGGGATTCCACTCTGAGGGGAAGGTCCCGCATAGACAGCCAGAGACGTTGTCCCGGGGCATAAAGGGGTGAGGGGACACGGTGTCGGTTGGTAGCGGTCGAAATAGGGCAAGAACGGGCCTGCCTCCAAATGTATGGACACCGCTGGACAAATGCCTGGACTGAGGGGACATTGGCCTCCTGTTCCTTCTCAGGGAAGAGTGGTGACTGGTAACCCTGGGCACACTGGAAAGTTGAAAGACCAGGAAGGGTGTTGTGGGCATACTCGACCCGCAAGTTGATTCGACCATTAGGAGAGACAGTGCAAAGCTGTCAACAGCTCCCGGTTCCCAATGCCATAATTCCTCTTTGCGGGAGACAGCTTCTGGGAGAAGAAGGCACAAGGGCGAACGTATTGATCCTCAGCCGACCGCTGAGAAAGAACCGCCCCCACATCCGTGTCCGAGGCGCCCACCTTCACAATAATAATCTGGAAATATGAGAATGGGAGCAGATGTGAAACGTGACTTTAACTCACCAAAGGCTCCTTCCGCCGCAGAGAACCACCGGAAGGGCACATGCTGGTGAGGGCGGTGAGGGGAGCATCCACCGAAATTTGAAAAGTCTAGAAAGCATTGAAGTTCCTTGCATATGGAAGGAGGAGGCCAGTCAGCAACTGCTTTGGTCTTGGCAGGGTCCATCTGGATATTGCCGGCATTGATGACAAAGCCCAGGAAGGATACCTCTGAGGTGTGGAACTCGCACTTTTCAGCCTTTATTAGGAGGTGATTCTCAAAAAGTCTTTGGAAGACTTGTCGTACCACATGCTCTTGTTTAAACTTTGAAATGAGAACGTCATCCAGATAGACAAAAAGACAGACATTGAGCAGATCCTGGAGAACACCCATGGAAGACTGCAGAGGCACTGGGGGGACCAAATGGCATAACTAAATACTCATAATGTCCACTGGAGTATTAATACCTTGTAGCAGCTCAAATGCAGAGGAAATTAGAGGAAGAGGGTACACGTTTTTGACAGTAATGTTATTGAGTCCTCTGTGGTCAGTGCAAGGGTGCAGGGATTTGTCCTTCTTACTGACCAAGAAAAACCCTGCTCCAGCAGGAGATGAAGATGGTCCAATGATACCATCAGCCAAGGAGTCATCAATATACTTCTCCATAGTTAAGTACTCCTTGGGAACACCGGAGAAATCTGGAAACTCAGAGGTGACAGGCAGACTGAAGCAGATGATGGGGCAGATCTTAGACAGACAGCATGACAATGAACACTCCACTGCAATACAGTTCCTGAAGCCCAGTCAATGTGTGGATTATGTCTCCTAAGCCAAGGATAGCCCAATATGACAGGTTGTTGTGGTGCACGGATGAGATGGAAGGTGAGTATTTCATTGTGATTACCTGACATAGTCATTGGAAGAGGAGTGGATTGATGTGTGACCTTGCAGAGGAGACAGCCATCTAAAGCTGTAGCATGAATGGGCTTCTCCAGAAACCCCTGACTGATCCCCAGCTGAGAGGCAAGAGTCATGTCCAAAAGGTTTGCATCCGCACCAGAGTCAATGAGGACTTAGACAGTGTGATTATTCCCAGAGCAAAAGAGCTGAGAACAAATCAAAGGCCAAGAGGCCCCACCAGCACCCTCTGGATGACTGGTAAGCCATCTCTTTTAAAAGACAAGAGGTTACAAAATGGTCATTCTCACCGCAGTACAGGCATCAGTTTTCCTGCAGGTGGCGCTTTCGTTCTGCACTGGGACCCAATACAGAAACTAGAATAATGCAAGTGGACGGATATAATTAGTGGGGGACTAATGATGGGTGTGGAAGAGCAGGGGAGGGGAATGATTTCATTGTGTCAGTGGCAGGACCTGAAATGACAGAGGGGTTAGTGAAAACAGGCAGGCCGGATCAAAACAATCTAAAAAGTAGTGGAATTTTTGACAATCTGACTACAAATGAGACAAAAATCACAACCCACGGTCCCTCCTCACGCCCAGAAGCTCCTCACTTTGCTGTGGCACAATAGTGTTATAATACTGTGATACTTAACCAAGTCAAACCAAGACAGAAACATGTATGTGGCTAAGAATAAACATTAGTATATTAAGTCACATCTTAATTTTATCATGAAATGACAAGTTATACGTAATCATACTTACTTTCCAGCATTATACACTTCAGCTGTGTCGAACAAATTGATCCCATTCTCATATGCCAAAGTCATCAGCTCCTCTGCCACCTTCAACAGCAAAATTAAGATAATAAAGATGAGCAAAGAGTAAAACTACTGTATTTTCTTTCCCTCTGACCTCTGAGAAGACCTTTCTGCTGTCAAGTTGAAAGGTTACTTAAATGGCAAGCAGATGTATCAAGAATGTTTCATAAAGTAAGCTAGACTCATGAGTCACAATAATGGTATGGCTATAGGAATGATGAAAGCCCTTCTTTTAAATTTAATATAGATCATCTTTTTAGGAAATTGTCAGCTGGTCATCATTATCCATGTGCAGAACGTAACACTGGTATAACTGTATTTATAAATCCATCCTTGGACATCTGCCCACTTATTTATCCACGTCAAATAAACATTGCTGCCATAGCCTATGCTCCCAAGGACTCTCTTGATCCCTTCAGTCCACACAGAATTTATTAAAATTACCTTCTACTCTGCCCCCTCAACTGAAACTTTTGCACTTAACAGTGTTATAACTTGTTGTATGTTCTTTATTGTCTTTCTCTGAATGTCCAGTCTGTCTGTAACTTTTTGTCCTATTGCTTTCCTGTCTTAACCAGGTCCCTCTTGAGAATGCGACCCCTGTGAGAGTGACAGTTTGTTACCTTATTGATATATTTGATATCTATTTAACCTGTAATGGGGAAACATTGATGGATTAAGATCATTCACATTTTCAGAAGCTACTGCACCTGTTGCATCATGATCTTTATGCAAATCACAATATTTATTTTGATGGAACTTTTTGCTGAACTTTGTGCAAAAGGCTTTCATAATACCCTTGTAAGATTGTAAACCAAAGCTTGACAGAACCATATGACATTAGGCCAGTGAAACAATCTAAAAGTATAACAATGGCATTGTTACAAAATGTACTTCACACATTAAGATAACAAACACTGACAGCACAGAGTCATTACACAGGACAGTGCAAACCAAGCTGCATTTGAACTGTATTTAGTTCATGCTGGAGGCTGACTGAATCCTTTCCAAACCTTCCTGCTACAACACATAATTAGAGACGCAAGCAGCGATGTACGGGCCCTCGCACCTTCCCGCGTCTCTGGGGTACTGGCGGGACGCCGGCAGAAGCGGCCATAAATATCTGCGACCATCAGACAGCACGCCCACAAGTTAGACGTATTTTTAATGCTTGGACTGTGTGACGCTGGAAATTATGTAGTGCAAATATTCCACCAGTTCCTGTATCCACTATGTGGCACTAGTGAACACGCGCAAACATGCATTATGTTGCTCTATATCAAGTATAGACCACATCATGGAAATGTCATGTAAATCGGATTCAGTTTGTCTATTAACGCTGTCTTCACACATCAAGATAAGCTGTGGCATGGCGGCCATTTTACGTGACTCCTCATGAAACAGCAAGCTGATGCATCTCCACTGGACTTGTTCAAATCTGTCCCAAACTTGCCATGCTTGATAACAGTCATGGGCCTGAGGATGTCTACAAGCCAGTTTTCCATCTAAGTCAAAGTGCCACCTAATGGCGAAAGGAAATCTGCGTTATTTGACAAACAATATCCGATTCACATGGCATTTACATGATGTTGTCTACACTTGATATTGAGCAACATAATGCATGTTGACGCGTGTTGTTCAGCGCCACACAGTGGTTACAGGAAGTGGTGGACTATTGCAAAGCATAATTTCCAGGGTCAAATACTCCATGCAGGAAAAAAACGTCGAACTCGTGGTCGCATTGTCCGAAGGTCGCAGACATTCTCGGCAGCGTAAGCTGAGGTCTCGCAAGTACCCCCGACGTACGCAAAGGTGCGAGGGCCCGTTCATCGCTGCTTGCAGCTTTAATTAGGGGCCGAGCACCGACAACGTCGGGCCGCGAGGTCCCTATTGAAACTGTAGGAATTATTATTATTTTTCTCTCGAATGAAACGCCTTTTTGGGGGCTTTATCATGTCCCCAACATCCCCATATTTGGCGAGAATATCAGGACTGCTGAAAAATTTGATATTTTATGGGTCCCATGCTCGAACATGAAAAAATTGCTCGCTAGCCCCCCCCCCTAGAATTTAGCCCCCTCATCCAGTATGTCCAATTAACTTGAAATTTTACACAGGCATGCCATCAAATGAGGTCTACAAAAAAGCCTCTTGGACCCCTAAGCTCCGTCTACTAAAAGGTCCGCCATTTTGAATTTTGTGAAAAACTCATTTTTGCAACCTCCTCCTACACGCTGAGTCCGATTGCTACTAAATTTGCTGTGGATCAGTCTTGGATCTATATAATAACATTTTATTAAAAGATGTTTGATATCTCAATATGTTTAGAAGATATGGATCAATGAACTTCATAAGGTGTGGCTTTGTTTTTCAATACTCATAACCATCTAACCTATAATCGCAAAATTTGTCTCATATGTGCACATCGTATATTGCTACGTACCCTACAATTTTCATTCCATTCAACGACTTGGGAGCGATACAGTAGTTAAGCCATTTGACTTTTTTGTCAATTTTCATCGTTTTCAGACATTGTACTTTAACGAACTCCTCCCACAGAATTCATGCGATCGACTTCAAATTTGCTTAGGATGATCAAAAGATATTAGTGATGAAAAGTTACTAAAATGGTCTACTGACATTGAACGACCTTCATTTGATGTGGCGCCCATTGCCGTGGCAACGCGTCATTCACCATGAAAAATTAAGCAAATTTTTCTGTGGCTTAGGATGATCAGCAAGCCTTGGAACTTTGCACAGGTGTCATAGGTGATGTAAATAAATATTTCATATGGCTTTTTGGCTTGACCGTTAAAAATTGCTTCGATAGCGCCCCCTACAAATATTCAAAAACGCAGCCCCAGCGCCACGTTTGACCTACATGTATAAAATTTGGTAGGCAGATGTATCACACGACTTAAAATAAAGTGTCTTGGGACCATGCTCTAAAATCAATGGGAAGTCGGCCATTTCGATTTTTGTGTGAATTTTCCCATGATTTCTAGTCGCTATACTTTAACGAACTCCTCCTAGGGGACTTTGTCAGATCCACTTCAAATTTGGTCAGTATAATCTAAAGACCTTTGCTATTAAAAGTTACTCAAAGCTTTACGTTTGATGTAATGGCGTAGCCGTGGCGTGGCGGCCATTTTACGTGATTCGCAGTTAAACAACAAGCTGATGTAACTCCACAAAACGCAGCCCCAGCGCTATGTTTGACCTACATGTATGAAATGTGGTAGGAACATGTATCACACGAAGACTTAAAAAAAGTGTTTCGGGACAATGCTCTAAAATTAACAGGAAGTTGGCCATTTTCATTTTTGTGTGAATTTTCTCTTGATTTCTAGTCGCTATACTTTAACGAACTCCTCCTAGGGACTTTGTCATATCCTTTTCAAATTTGGTCAGTATAATCTAAAGACCTTTGCAATTAAAAGTTACTCAAAGCTTTACATTTGATGGAATGGCGTAGCCCTGATGTGGCGGCCATTGTAGGTGATTCGCCATTAAAACAACAAGCTGATGTAACTCCACTGGACTTGCTCAAATCTGTCCCAAACTTGCCATACTTGATAACAGTCATGGCCTGAGGATGTCTACAAGCCAATTTTCACTCAAAGTCATGGCGCCACCTATTGGCAACAGGAAGGCAGCGTTATGTGACAAACGGCATCCGATTTACATGACATTTACATGATGTGGTCTGCACTTGATGTAGAGCAACATAATGCATGTTTGCGCGTGTTATCTAGCTCCACATAGTGGATACAAGAACTGGTGGAATATTTGCACTGCATAATTTCCAGCGTCACACAGTCCATGCGGTAAAAATACATTAAACTCCAGGATGCGTTGTCCGATGGTCGAAGACATTCGTGGCCACGTCTGCCGGCGTCCCGCCAGTACCCCCGAGACGCGGGAAGGTGCGAGGGCCCGTACATTGCTGCTTACAGCTTTAATTTTTACTATTACTCACATTAATATTTCTATTACCGATATCATCAACGCACATTACTGATTTTGCTTCTTCACTGGAGTCTTTGTGGTTTCTCGCCTCGCAGGTTTCCGTGGATCCTAGTTATACCTGGACCATGGTCTTGCCTCCTGCCGTGGTTCTGTCATATGCATTGACTGTATTGTAACTCTATTATGTTGTTCATTTTGTACACATGACATCTATTGCACTTCTGTCCATCCTGGAAGAGGGATCCCTCCTCTGTTGCTCTCCTTAAGGTTTCTTTCTCTTTCCTCCCGTGAAAGGTTTTTTTGGGGGGAGTTCTTCCTGTTCCGATCACTGAGGATGTTGCATGTTTACAGATTGTAAAGCTCTCTGAGGCAAATTTGTGATTTTGGGCTGTACAAAAAATTTTTTTATTTAATTGAAATGGTATCCTCCTTTGGTATGGGGTCACTTTTCTGGCAGATCACATAGACAACATAAACTACACACTGATCCATGGGTGTAGGTTTGCATGTGAACAGTAGGGTACCAATAGTATACCAATACACATTATTTTCAGAGTGACAGTCTGTTTCTCTATAAAAGGAAAATTAGCAAAAGTTCCACATGATCTCCGAGTCTGCCCCTCATGTGTCATTGGTTATATCCAAAGATGAGAAATGGCAAGATTTTGGTCAATGGGTAAGAACATGTCAGAAAGCGGAAAATTGGGAAGGTACAACGGATCCACACGTACAATATAGCCTGATGCTAAAGGTGTACAAAAAGAAGTTTGAACTGGTGCCTCAAACATGCCTACTCACAAACCACATTTGAAGGGATGACGGACGTCACATTGCCATCTGCTCTTCAACAGGTGCCAACATCACTCTGAGCAGGGGGGTGAAACATGATGTTGGTTTAGTAAAAGGCGGACAACCAATTGTGATCACACCTAAATAAGACTACAAGCATTGCAAACCACAATGTCCACTCAAAAAGGAAGCAGTCGAGGGGATTACACAGCCTATTAAAGGCACGTGTAATTATCCCCTGTGAAAACTCTTGTGAGAACACCGTTTTTTCCTGTCAAAAATATCAGAGACGCAGGACATCCAGATGAATGAAGATTTGTCCAAGACTTGCAAGCAGTAAACAAAGTAGTTCAGCAGTGCACTCCAAATGTTCTAAATCCATAAACAATTCTCTTGCAAGTGTCTCCTGAAAGCAAATGGTTGTATGTAGTGGACTTGCCAAGTGTGTTTAAGTCTTTACTTATCAGGTTCAGTACACCTGTAGGCAGTCAGAACATACAGGGATCAGGCAAAAACATGGTCAAGGAAAAACTGGAAAAGCAGAGATCTAAATCAGGAACATAATACTTGGAAATCACTAGAACGCTTGACACAGGACGAAGATGAACTTTCTCAGAGACAGGGGAACACAGTTTTAATACACTGGGAAGGTGTAGGTGATTAGACACAGGTGGGATCAACCAGGGTTGGGGGACACATCACAGTGGTGGAAAAACACACAGAGACAGGAAGTGAAGTGATCTGAAACAAGAGGAGAGGTAAGTAACAGAAAATTAAACAAGAAATATTGATAACTGATAAAATAAGGAAAACATAACAGGAGAAAGGACGAGACATGACAGTACCCAGGCTGATCAGGGTGAAGGAAGTCCTGGATAACGATACGGTCCATGATGTTGCTGGCGGAAGTCCATGATCGTTCCTCTGGACCGCACCCCTACCAGTCCACCAGGTACTGTAGACCACGGCCACATCTGCGAACTGCCAGAAGACGTCTGACTGTGTACACTGGTCCTCCATTGATGATCCTGTCAGGAGGAGGGGGTTTGGAGGCAGGGAGCAGAGGGCTCTCTGTTGCCGGTCAATCGAACGTCTACCAACTGAAGAGCCAACTTCTGGAATTCCACTCTCAGGGGGAGGTTGCAAGTGGATAGCCAAACTGTCTGTCCTGGGAGATAGGGGGGTGCCGGGGTCTGTCAGTGGAGCGTGTTTCTGAGGAGGATCTGCAGGGTCCAAGACTATATGTGATGACACCGGGCCGAGCCGAGGGAAAACCCATGTCGACCTCCAGGTCGGGGAACAGCGGCAGCTGGTAGGCGTAGGAACACTGGAAAGGGGAGAGACCAGGAGCAGAACAAGGCAGGGTGTTACTACACCCATATGAGGTGTTTGCTCTATGAAGCAGGGTTCTGGGAGATGAGGCAGCGCAGGCAGGTCTCCAGCTCTTGATTGAGCCACTCATTCTGTCCATTGGATTGTGGATGGTATCCGGATAAGAGACTGACTGTGGGGCCGAGATGAAAGCAGAAAGCCTTCCAGATCTGGGAGATGAACTGTGGGCCCCGGTACTACATCCCTAGGGAAACCATGGATACGGAAGACATGACACAACATGGCCTCCACCGTCCCCTTTGCTGAAGGCAATTTTGGTAGATGAATGAAATGAACCATCTTAGTGAATCTGTCCACAACCGTGAGGATGGCAGTGTTACCTTCCCAATGGGGTTGAGGTTTTGAGCCAGGGCAGTAAGACAGGGAAAAATTAAAATAGTTAAAGAAAAGGCCCTAATTGGCTTGTCGGGCGTTGAGCTGCTTTGCCGACCTGATGTACTCTAGGTTTTTGTCATCAGTCCAAACCAGGAAAGGTTGCTCAACTCCTTCCAGCCCGACCTTAACTTCCAACAGTTTCCAGTTCACATTGTCGTAGTGGGACTAGGCAGCCTAGAGTTTGCAGGACAGGAAAGCGCAGGGATGGACCTTGTTCTCTGAATGGGATCAGTACGAGAGCATGGCCCCGATGCCCACATCTGAAGCATCCACCTCCATGATGAACTGCTCCTTGGGGTCCAGGATAGCGAGGATGGGAGCTAAGGTGAAACTCCCTCTCAGTCGGCAGAAAGCCTGATTGGCCTGGCCTGGTGGGACCACTGGAACCTGACATGGGTGTAGGTGAGAGAATGCAGAGGAGCAGCAATGGCACTGAAGTTCCTTCTGAATCTTCTATAAAACAGTTAGGAGACATTGGAGGAGCTGATGGACGTATCGGACGCAAGTCTTTCTTATCCGGGGAGAAGATGAGAATGTCGTCCAGGTACACAAACACTGAATTGTTAAGAGAGTCCCTGAGGGCGTCATTCACCATAGCCTGGAAAACAGCTGGGGCATTTCTTAATCCAAATGCAGAGGTTCAGTACACGTGTAGGCACTCAGAACAGGCAAACAAACCATGCAGGGATCAGGGAAAAACATGGTTGAGGAAAAACAGGCAGAGATATAAAAAATCAAGACCATAATACCAGAAAATCACTAAAATACTTGACACAGAGGATAGAGACAAACTGGCACAGAGACAGGGGAACACCGTGTTTAAATACACTGGGCAGGTGTGGGTGATTAGACACAGGTGGGATCAATCAGGGGCGGGGAAGACAATCACAGTGGCGGGAATACACACAAAAGCAGGAAGTGTAGTGACCTGAAATGAGAGAAGTAAGAAACACAAAATATAATAGGAAATAATAATAATAATAATAATAATAATAAAATTTATTTATAGAGCGCTTTTCACAGACAAAAAAATCACAAAGTGCTTTAACAGAGCAGAAATTTAAAAGCATAAAAAACACAATGTGACCATATGGTCAATAAATTACATACACAGAGAAAAGAAATAAAAATAAAAATAAATAAAAGATTAAAACATATTTTAAGAGCAGGTCCAGGACATGGGTTGTTACACAAACCCCAGCCTAAAAAGGTGAGTTTTGAGCTGTTTTTTAAAAGTATTCACAGAATCTGCGAGGCGTAGAGTCGCAGGCAGAGCATTCCACTGCCTCAAAGGCTCGGTCACCACAGGTCTTAAATCGTGTGCGTGGAACTGACAGAAGACCTAGAGCGTTTGACCTGAGAGTGCGGGTGGGTGAATATGGGTGAAGTAGATCAGCTACATAAGTAGGAGCCTGATTGTGAAGTGCTCTGTAAGTGATGGTGAGAATTTTGAAGTGTATCCTAAATGCTACAGGGAGCCAGTGGAGAGATCGGAGTACGGGGGTGATGTGAGACTGTCGATTTGTCCTGGTGAGTAATCTGGCGGCAGCGTTTTGGATTACCTGCAGACGGTTAAGAGCAGATACACTGAGTGATGTGAAAAGTGAGTTACAGTAGTCAATGCGAGAGGAGATAAATGTGTGTATGACCATCTCTAGTTCAGGTGTTGATACTACAGATCTCAGTTTACTGATATTTCTTAGACGGAAGAAACATGATCTGGACAGCTGCTTAACATGAGGGTCAAACGACATGGATGGATCAAAGAAAATCCCTAGATTGCGCAGGTTGCAATGGGCAGCAGAGGAGAGTGGACCAATACTCTGCCTGATCATGGGGACAAACTCATCTGGAGCAATAACTAGGACCTCCGTCTTAGTGTCGTTGAGTTGTAAGCAGTTTTCTGCTGTCCAGTCTCTGATGGCATTGACACAGTCCAGGAGCCTAGTTAATGTGAAGGCCTCGCTGCATATAAATGATAGGACACATTATAACTTTTTATAATTGGTCCCAAAGGTAACAGATAAAGGGAAAATAACAGAGGCCCCAGAACCAAGCCCTGCGGTACGCCACAAGACAATGGAGAGGTAACAGACACAAAATCACCTACAGAGACATTAAAATTTCTGTCATTGAGGTAAGATGTGAACCAGTCTAGCGCTATGCCAGATATGCCCACCCAATCACGTAGCCTCTTAATCAGGATGTTATGGTCTACAGTGTCAAATGCAGAACTGAGGTCCAGAAGAACTAACACAGAGCAGTCACCTATATCAGAACACATGAGAATGTCATTTGAAACCCTCAGGAGAGCGGTTTCAGTAGAGTGTTGTCTGCGAAACCCAGACTGGAATTTGTCATACATCTTGTGCCTCTCCAGTGCAGCAGTAAGTTGGTTGGCCACCACTTTCTCTACAATTTTGGACAGGAAAGGCAGTTTTGATATGGGCCTGTAGTTCTTAGGCAATGCCGGATCTAAGTTGGGTTTCTTTAATATGGGCTGGATAGTGGCATGTTTAAAATAGGAGGGGACAATTCCTGCAGACAATGAGGAATTGACAATAGATGTTACTGCAGGGCCAATAATTAGCAGAACTTTCTTAAATAGAGAGGATGGTATTATATCCAGAGGGCAAGATGATGGCTTTGTTTTGTTAATTAAGTCCATCAGGTCTTGAAGGCTGATAGGCTGGAAAGAGTCCAGAACAGTAGGAGATTGCGAGGAGCTACATGTAGATGAACAAATCCCAGGCTGAATGCCAGACCTAATAGCTGTTATCTTATCATTGAAATAGGTAAGGAATTTGTTGCAATTGTCAACAGAACAGCATGGTAATGTAGAGACAGACGGTGAAACAATTCTCTTAATTGTGTCAAACAAAATCTTGGGATTTCTCTTTGAGGAAGAGATTAAGTTGGCAAAATAAGCAGTTCTAGCTTCCTTTACTCCAGCATTAAAGGAAACTCCGAGGTCTTTGAGATATGAGCGATGCACTTCTAGCCCAGCGGCTTTCCATAGCCGCTCTGTCCTGCGACACTTCTGTCTCAAGCTGCAGACAGCGTCTGTCATCCACGGAGAAGTGTTGTAGGCAGCCCTAGTCGTTTCCTTAAGGGGTGCCACTTTATCCAGCAAAGTGGTGCAATGTTCATTAAAAGACTGTATCAAGAGTTCAACATCATTAAGATTTGTATTAATATCACAGCAGAAGTGCATAGAGAACTGAGCAGCTGTACGCTGAGTAATAATGCGGGAGTAGAATGTTCGTTTCAGACACAAGGGGTCAGCATTGACAGAAAGATCAAAGAATATACATTTATGGTCACTGATCAGTAGGTCCTCACAACGGGTATTATCAATATCAAGACCCAGAGAGAACACAAGGTCCAAGGTGTGACCACCCCTGTGAGTGGCGCCAGTGAAATTAAAAGATTCAGTAATATTGAGAAACTCAGTGGCACTGCAGTCTGTGGTATCATTGATATGCAGATTAAAATCACCAACCAGAAGCATTTTGTCTAGCTTGATAATAGAGGTCAGAAAGTCTGTGAACTCTGATAAAAAACTGACCTGCAGGACCTGGAGGTCGGTAAATTAAAAAACAGTAAAACGGCTTTAGCCGGCCCACTTTAGTCAGCTGTAGTTCAAAAGTAGCATAGGATTCTGTGCTCCGCAATTGGCAGGAAAACTGATTCTTCCAGACCACGGCGAGGCCTCCACCACGGCCTGTCAAACGCGGTGTCCCAACATAAGAACAGTCCACAGGGCAGAGTTCATTGAAATGGATGCATTGCATATTCCGTTGCCAGGTCTCAGTCAGAAATAAAAAAGCCAAATTATGACTTGTGAACAAGTCATTTAAAATGTGAGCCTTGTTTGTTACAGAGCGTGCATTAATCAGACACATTTTGATGGGGGAAGACACTGTGTCATCATCAGCACAGGAAGCTTTGGGGGTATGTGCAATAGGACGGATCACTCGTGCAACACCGCGAACCCGACCATAACTAGGGCGTGAGCGCGAGTCTGTGATTCTCACGGGAATGTTCATGGGTCGTGGAGTGGAAGTTACGGTAGAGGCTAGGGAGAGAGTAGTAGGAGACCCTCCATGCCGCCAGGGGGAGCTAGTGTTGCTTGTAGGGGATGAATGCGGCTGATGAATGAACGTAGAGGAGTGACAGAGGACAGGGGATCCAGGATCATGTGTGCCAGGTGTAAACAGTCAATCATGTGGATAGGAGTGAACAGTGTACTGAATATTGGCTGTTAGTACTTCAGCGCCAGCTTTGTTCAAGTGTAAACCGTCTCTTGCGTAGAGGCTGGGACGATTCCAAAACAAGTTAAAGTTATCGATTAAACCCACATTGTGAGCCCTGCAAGCGGCCTGGAGCCAGGTGTTGAGTGTGCGGATCCTGCTAAAACGAACGGACCCGCGGCCAAGAGTCGGAATGGGGCCAGATAGAAACACTTCCTTTGCTGATTTTCCAAGAAGCTCCAGAAGATGGTTAAAGTCCTTTTTTGTCAGTTCAGAGTGTTGTCTGGCTGTGTCATTAGTTCCAACGTGCACGATGAGTCTGTTTACTGAAGAGGGGACCTTTGGCAGAAGTGATTGGAGATTTGTCAGAATGTCTGGAACAGTCAAACCGGGAAAGCAGCAAGTGTCCGCGTTAAAAAAGCGAACGCCTCTAACCACGGAGTCACCAACAATGAGGGTTGCAGGAGGGAAGAGCGGGCAAATGGATGGTAACTGAGGGCCAAGGTGAAAGGGCAACGAATGTTGTATTTGTGGCCCGGTCTGCGGTGCTTCAGCCCGGGCAGTTGTTGGCTTGGACCGGGAAATGGGGCTTGACCCACTGGGTGCCTTCTCTGCCGACAAACAATGGACACCACCGGACCGTCGCAAAACTGCCTCTTTTAGAAGTTTTCTCCTGGAGGAAGAGGATGAGGACTGGAACCGCATGTCAAGCAAAGCAGGTGGGCCACAGACAGCATCAGCGTCTCCAGCAGCCACAGGTGAGGATGGTACTGCAGAAGCAGACACCGAAGCAAAGTCACCTGCATGCCAGACCGTGTCCGCCAGGTGCACCGGAGCCATGTCACCAAGAGGTCCGAAGCGGTTTGAGAGGACCAGACTAGGGTGAAGATCATTCCAGTCTGGGTGTTTCTCACCGCACGGACCACTTCAGCCCAGCTTCTCCTAGATGGTGTAGAACTGTGCACCGGCTCCTGAAATCCGGCTCTCCCGTCCACCCACTTGGTATCAAGTTGGAGAGGAAAGGGCTCCAGCGTGTTGGCACCAGTCACTGATATCACAGCCGCATTCATCGCACCGGGGCCGGGAGGAATCACATCAAGTCCGGGTTCCTCCAACTGGGTGTATTCAGCGGCAGCGGTGCACAGAGAGCCAACCCCAGACCAAGGGAGCGTGGTTGCAGTGTCGGAGATTGCGGCCTGTCACCCGATCTCTGAGACACCGAGAGCAGATGACTGGATGTGGGAAATGTGTTTTGCCTGAGTTGATGCCACCGACATAAGATCCACAAGGAGCTTGTTCTTGTTTTGGAGCTCAGATTTCAGGCTACGAATGGAATCCTCCAGACGTGAGTAACTCATTTTGCAGTCCTTACATACAGCCATGTTCTCCTCCAAAGCTGATCTCACAGAGCTCCAACTGAGAGCTGAAGCAGAAGAAAAGGCCCTCTGGAAGAAAAGCAGTTGTACTGTACCTGAAGGGGTTTGGTACGGTCAAAATGGTCTTCCATGTATGCCTAAATATCTGTGTCCGCCTTATGCAAAGTTGTCGTACCGCCGAGACCATGCTTAAAAGACATGAATGATGGCAGGGATCCAAAACTATTGATTCACTTCTCAAATTACTCGAAAATCTTTTAATAATAATAATAATACATTTTATTTATATAGCGCTTTTCATAATACTCAAGACACTTTACATTAAAATCATCATATATTAAAACAATACACTAAAAACATAAAATACACAATAATGGTCACACATTAAAAGCAGTTTTGAACAGGTGGGTTTTGATTTGAGATTTGAATATGGGAAGGTCAGTGCAGTCTTGGATGTGTTTGGGGAGAGAGTTCCAGAGGGAGGGGGCAGATATGGAGAAGGCTCCGTCACCCCATGTCCAGTGCTTTGTCCTGAGTGGAAGAGACAGGAGGTTGGCATCAGAGGAGCGGAGCTGATGGGATGGAGTGTGGCGGTTGAAGCAGGTCGGTGAGGTAGGAGGGGGCCTGATTGTGGAGGGCTTTATGAGTGAGGAGAAGGATTTTGTATTGGATCCGTTGTGGGACGGGGCGCCAGTGGAGGTTCTGGAGAACAGGGGTGATGTGGTCACGGGAGCGGGTATGGGTGAGCAGACGAGCAGCAGAGTTCTGGATGTACTGGAGTTTATTTAGGATTTTGGATGATGTGCCGTGAAGAATGCTGTTGCAGTAGTCAATTCCTGAGGTGATGAGGTGATCAGAGTTTCAGCAGCAGATGAGGAGAGTGATGGGCGGAGACGGGCTATGTTTTTTAAGTGGAAAAAGGCAGTTCTGGTGATTTGTTTGACGTGGTGTTCAAAGGAGAGGTTGCTGTCGAACATGACTCCAAGGTTGCGGATGTGTTTTGCCAATCTTGTGTCATTTGTGCTGCAAATGTAGGTAGAGGTATTCAGATACCCCACACAGCACAACCAACACCTAACAAACCATTTGATCACTTACGAATGCATTGGACAGCGAAGGAAAAAGGTACTGTTTTGTAATCATACACGTGGTCTAAGTGGGTCAAAGCATTCCCAACCTCCAAAAGATGTTAATGCTGTAGTTAAAGCATTAATTTGTACAATCATCTCAAACTGGGGAATACAAGCAAAAATCAACATAGACACACCAATTGGGGATTCAAGGAAGACTGTGGCTCAGTGTTAGAGTCAGGATCAGGATCCCTGTCTGACCCATTGTGTGTTACCTCTGTTTCCCCTGATCTTCTCTCCTCATGTGTTCTGTCATTCCCGTTTGTTATTGTGTGCCATGTGCTCTGTGTTTTTCCTCTGCCTCCAGACACCTCCCATGGCCACACCCCTGATTAGTGCACAGCTGCGGACACTCCAGCCGATTACCTCCCGCAGGCTGACACACCAGACTCAGATCCCACTAATCATTCCCCTGGCACTATATGAACCCTGGTCCTGCAGTCTGGGGTTGTCAGTTTGTACCGTCTTTCACCCGCTTCAACACCATGCCGTCTACCACCCCATACCGTCTACCAAGGTCATTCTTTCCTGTCATTCTGTGTCGGACCAAGGGATCCACACAGGTGATCCTGTCTGCACTCCGGTGTCAGCCCACGGGAAACCATATCGTCGATCCTGCCTTTTGTCTCCTGCCTGCATTCCGGTGTCGGTCCATGGGTAACCACACACCCGTCCAATTCTGTACGGCATAAAATAAAGTCTGTTCTGTACCTGAATCCTGTCTCGTGGTCTGTCCTGAACTCCCTTGACAAAATTGCTCAAGTGCATGAATGGGTATGAATGGTTGCTAGTCCTGATGGGCAGGTGGCACCTTGCATGGTAGCACTGATAGCCCCTGCCATCAGTGTTTGAATGGGTGAATGGTAGGGGTGTAACGGATCACAAACCTCACGGTTCGGTTCGGATCACGGTTCGGATCATTTTTCGGATCAGCAAAGAAAAGGGGAGGAGTCAAATGTAACTTTGCTTTCCATTTATTAAGTAGAGAAGTTCAAGAACACTGAAAGCAAAGAACTTTGGGCTGTAGCCTCGCATAAAAACAAAAATATTGAAGGTATCCAATTTGAAACAAAATTAAATAAATAAATCAAAATAAAACATTCAAGAATACTCAATTCTGTTTAAGTACAACATGAATTATGTTGACTTGATACCCATCCTTTAGTCAATACTGAAAGAAAAAAACAGCAAATGTCTACAGCATCAAAAAAGTGAAAAAGAGAAAGCAGAGCAGACCGGCGCTGGCTTACACTGTTAACTAAACTGAACTGCTAGGCAACAATTTGTGTCTATTTACTTCCTTCCATTCAAATACACTACAAGAAACGTGGAATGTTTACCATTCCTATGAAATGATCTACAACTTTAAATATTTCTTCAAAAAGATGAGTCTACATTCTCTGGGGAGAGGGTAGACCTTTTTGCAATCACTATCTCCCCTGCTGTGGAGACCACCCTCTCACTAGGCACTGAAGTGCCAGGTACAGCGAGGTAGCGTCTTGCCATCATGGCAATGTGAGGGTATTTACACTCATTGCTTTTCCACCATGCCAGCGGATCACCCCCCACTGGAATGCCATTTGCTGCCTTATAGAGTGCCACTTCCTCTGTGATCGTGTTGGCAAAGGTGTGGTGGTCACCATCCTTGCTCGCAAAAAGCTCCTCTATGGCTGACTTCTTTTGTGGAGGAGATGCCTCTGAGTCTGGTCCTGTCAATGTGTGCTCTGTGGCTTGACCCTGCAAAAAAATAAATTATTTGATCTGTAAAACTAATTATCTCATGTTTCATGAAACTATAATTGGGATAACAACAATGAAATAAATCGCTCTTCATTTTTTTGTTACCTCTTCAGTGGCCATAATCTCAGTGGAGAGATCATTGTATGTTCTCAAGCATAGGGCAGGGTCTAGGTGAGACAGGGACTTAAACCTTGGATCTAGTGCAGTAGAACTATGAAGGTAGTCTTGTAGATTAGGGGGGGGGCAGTGTATCTGGGGTTCAGGTCCCCTCTAATGGCAGCCTTCACATCTCTCGTGACTGTGCAGTCATCCTCACTTGGGGCCATGGATTGCAGAATCCTTGTTTTCAGAGGTAGGATCATGGACACAGATGGTGTAGTTTCAGTGCTCAATAGGGTTGGAATGGTTTTGAGGGGTTTGAGCACCTGGAGGACCTCCTCTGCAATTTTCACATCAGCATCAGACAAGGTGACGATGTTTGATATTTTTCTTCAGGGTCTTGTCTGTCAGTGCAGAGTAAACAGCTGCCTGCTGCTCAAGATAACGCTCCAGCATGTCATAAGTGGAGTTCCATCTTGTTGGGACATCATGTATGAGCTTGTGGGACGGTAGCTGTAGCATTTCTTGCTTGGTCTTAAGCACATGAGCGGCTGTTGTGCTTCGGGTGGAAAAATGAAACCACTTTCCTGATTCTCCCAAGGAGGCGGTCCATCTGGTTCACTGAGTTTCCCCTTTGTGATGCTAAATTGATCACATGTGCAAAACAAGGTATCTGTGGTCCCAGTCCAGCTTCTATGACTGCATTTGTTTGGTTCCTGGCATTATCTGTGGTGACTGGAATATTGCTATTGGGCCTGTCTAGCTTCCACTCTGCTACTGTTTCTGTCAGCACTTGCGCCAGGTTTGTGGCTGTGTGACTCGCACAGAGGGGGCGTGTCTGCAGCACCGGACTATGAATCTCCCACTCTGCCGTGATGAAGTGAGCGGTCACAGTCACGTAGCTCTCCGTTGCCCTGGAGGTCCACCCGTCTGTGGTGATGGCAACAAAGGATGCCTTGGATAACTCGTCTACAATATTGATCTTTTCTTCTTCATATAGGCCTGGAACGATCTTCACACTGAAGTGGTTGCGTGAGGGGACTTCGTAACATGGCTCAAGCACTTTAAGCATATTCTGAAATCCTTTGTTTTCTACCACTGAGTATGGCCTCATGTCTGCAGCAATAAAGACCCCAATTGATGCTGTAATGGCTTTAGCCCGGTCTGACTCTGCCACAAACGGTTTCTTAAATGCTGCAAGGATACCTTGTTGCTGCGGCTTTCCCCCCGTCGCTGATAGACCAGGATGGTGGCACTTCAAATGTGTGGCCATGCCCGATGTATTGCCGTGTTCGTATGGCTTTCTTTGTAAACAATGCCTACATACCGTAATGGTTTTGTCTACCACCCTTACCCCGTCATTATAATTTACAGGGAAGCCAAAATGCTCACAAACTTGCGACTTATAAGACGCCGGTGGCCTCTCAAGTTCCTCCGCTCCTCCGCTCGCCATGACTTTCACCGTTAAATACTCTTGACACGCTTCGTTCACGTGAACACACTACTGCTTTATATCTGTACACTGACACTTTAAAATTGATATTCAGGGATTCAGTAAAACTTTATTACACACTATGATTACACTATTAAAAAAAAAAAAAAAAGAAAGTAAAATACTCAGTTGATCCGCGGTTCACAAGTGATCCGAACTGTGAGGGGTGATCCGAACTGTGAGGGGTGATCCGAACTGTGAGGGGTGATCCGAACTGTGAGGGGTGATCCGAACGGATAACGGATCGATCCGTGACACCACTAGTTGATTGGCATGTAGTGTTAAAGCACTTTGAATCGTCAGAAGACTAGAAAAGCGCTATACAAGTACAAGTCCATTCAACATTAATCATTCACTGAAACAAGTAGGAAGCATTGATAGAAAACAACACAAAGCATACCATGATGGCACTGTTGAAAGGGAAAATGGTACTTTGAAAAACAAACTGTTCAAATGTTGTGTAGAAACAGGACTGACATGGACTAAGGCTCTTCCTATAATGCTTCTGCAAATGAGGGCAAGAGTCAGAAGCAGAAGTAATTTTAGCCCATTTTATATTTTGTTTTGCAGACCTTCAAATACAGGTATTGGTCCAAAGAGGAGACAGCTGCCCTCCACTGACCACTTTGAAGATGAAATTTTGCATTATAGTGCAAACCTTTCCTCTGTGCTTTCTAATATTCGCAAGCAGGTACAGGGCGCACTTCCAGCTGCTGCATTAGGCCCCCTGCACGATCTACAGGAGATTGAGTCATGGTAAATGAGATCTTGGAGGTGGAATGGGCCATATCAGATTTTGCTAACCACAGAGACGGCAGTGATGGTGGCAGAGAGCTACGTGGATACAAGCGAGCCACTGTAAGCAGATTGAAGAGCCATACGACAATTTACATCCATCTGTGCACCAATAAAGCAGTGAGGGTGAAAAAGCTTCACCTACCAACAAGTAGTGTGCCAAACTACTAACAAGCACATCTGAGACAGTGACGTAGCCAATCACCTCACTCATTTTGTGTGGCTGGGGAGAGAGAGGAGGGCAATAACCTCATTGTCATACAGAAATCAGTGTGATAGGAGGTAAAATCACATGTACAAAGATGATGCCTTCCCAAGAACGAGTACTGTGGTCCCCATTCAGACACCCAGGGTGCAGCCTTAGAGGGTGATTATGTTGTATCCTCTTATCAATCATCATTGTGATTCCAATCACCTTCTCACATGACTGTCGTGCACCCTTTTGTTCAAACACACATTGACAGCGGCCCAGAGCCAAGCCAATCAGCGTTAAGATGTCTTCACCGTCTTCATTTCCCTCCAACTTAAGGCTAACGTCCACTGCATGCTAAATTTTGTCAACTGTTAACGTTCGTCATTATCGCGATTTAGGAGGGAAAAAAATGTAACGTGATAAAATATGCAACCCCCCGTGTTCACGTTAAACAGGAACACCGGCAGATCTGGTTGCAGGTTATTTTTTTAACTCAAAGTAGAATGAAACAAATCATGTATTTGGGTTTAGCCAATAGCTAACTAGCCAGCTGTTCAACTAGAGCTGTAATACTGATTAAATTAGTTTTTTGCTTAAAGTAAATGCTGTCTTATCACTTAATTTTCTCCTCAGAGTACACCAGAATGCTACATTTTAAAGCTCATATTTAAAATAAAATTCTCCCGGGGGAGCATGCCCCCGACAGGGGTTCAGGTGCTTGTCACCTTTTTCACCTCTTATGAGTTTGCAGGTATGAGTTTAAGTTGTGTGATTATTGCTTCATGCTAAACACTTAAATCTGTGATAACTGGTTGTCTGCTTATTCAGTTCAACAGAGCTAGAGGCCTGATGTCTGTGTTCCACCTCACATACTGACATCTATAGCTTTATCTCTGTGTCAACCCACATGGAATTTCAGTGAGGCCTGTGTTGGTGGTAAAAAAATAGCTTGCATTACTTTAGTTATCATAGTTTGATAAAAGGGCGAAATTTGAAAGAATGTTAACCGTTTTCCTCTCTTTCCACCCTGACACCATTTCCTGTGGCCTTTTAAAAGTCTGTGAGTCTGCTAACTGATATATAGATATAAAGACTTGTTTTTATTAACACTCACCTTCCCTTCAACTGTCTCTTCTTTTTAACCTTTAACTAACCTTTCAATTCAGATGATACATACATCATTTAGAGAAAAGGTATAAAAGCCAGATGTAACGTTAATATTGCACTCTAGTTCTGTGGAGACCATTGATCTCTGTATGATCTGAGTCCATTTGCAAATGCTATGATAAACGAAAGACTTGTTTCTCAATCTTGATTTTAGATTTCCACTACACACATCACATGGTCAAGAACCTGCTATATAAAGGTCAAACAGATCATAACACCATGTAATTTGCCTACAGCTACATTTCTGGTAAACAATCAAGAGAATAAGTGAATGAAATCCCAAAACCAAAATGAGTGACCATATACAGTATATGTTTGCAGGTGCATAGAGTTGTATGAGGTCAAATGCAACAATATGTTAAACTTGACAATGAAGATACTTACAGATTAAAAAGTAGTAATGATCTAGAGCAGAGGTAGCCAATGCGGTGCCCGCAGGGACCACGTGAGTCGCCCGCAAGACACACCCTGTCATCAGGTCCGTCAATCCTCAGAACAGGCCGCGGAGCAACAACTTGTGGGTGGCGGGGGTAGAGACGAGGCATCGCAATCCTACCAAAAAGGCCCAGACTAGAGGTTTGAACGCAGGCGCCCGAAGCGGTTGGATCCCCCCCTCAGCTATAGACGAGACTTTTTACTAGTTTCTTCATAGAGAAAAAGGTACCATTAGAAAAGCTGGTTTCGGTAACAACAGACGGGGCTCCCGCCATGACGGGCCGGCAACCCAATGCAAATGTGACCCAGACTTCCCAAAATTTGGTGATTAGTACTAATGTAATAGGATTCATTTAAAAACGTGAAAGTTGATTTTTTTATCTTACATAACTGATCATTTGTATAAACATGGACAGAGTTCATGATTCGTTCAAAAATGTTACAAAGGTAGTGGTTAGTACAAACGAGACATGATTTGAAGATATGACAGTTAATGATTTCCTAAAAACTGTTATAAGTGATAATTTGTACAAAAATATAACAGGTGTGATTTTGAACAAAATACACAATCATTGTTAATAATTATTGTGAGGGATAATTAACATTGACATTATTATTAAAAGGTGATCTGTGCAACTTTGTTATTCAGGAAGTTTGTATCAAACAAGTAGCCCTTCGACTACTCGGTGCCCTTGAAGTAGCTCTCAGTTTCAAAAAGGTTGGTGACCCCTGATCTAGAGAGTGATCCAACTCCATAATGAACCTAAATTTTAACATCACAAATTAACGTGATTGTGAAATAATTAAAGTGAAGAAAACTATGGGAATTGTATTTAAACACTCATGTGCTTTTAGCTGCCAAAACATAAAGTATATGCCTAATGCAGCATATCAACTGCATGACAACTGTTGCAGAGCTCACACAGAGCGAGAAGGAGAAATACCTGAATGACGACCATGACTCGGTCAGTGTGGGCTAGGAACTCTCCAGGGCCTAAGTCTGTATCCCATGGTGTTACTAATGCAGTTCCACCTCAAGCTTAGTGAGCTCTTGTATTTCAATGCTACTCTTAGAGAGCCATAGTTTGCTGCTTTTGGAATGTGCTTCAGAGGAGGAGTTCAGTAACAGCTGAAACATTAGTCACCCATTGGCGAATCAGTCCAAGATGGCTTTGGTTTCCTGTTAACTGCTGGTGCTGTGTTGATTTAGAACAACCGCTCCACTGTCTTTGCTAGAACTGGATCGTGGCCCCAATTGTCTTTAGCATGGTATTAAGTTCCTGGTCGAGGCGAAACCTAGACATAACATGCTATCTTACTCCCCACTCTTCACACTTCCAAAAAAGGCCAACTATATAGTCGAATCAAAAGTCAAAGACAGGAGTTTAGCAATACTCAAAACAACAAACACAGTTCACTAGCCAAAACAAAGACAAAACGAAAGTTAAAGAAATGACGGGAAAAATGTTCAACAGCAAACAAAAAGGGTTTCTTACTCCAAACTCCAAACTGCTGTAAGGTTGTCTGTACAGTGTATGATACAACACACTATGACATCATGTAGTATAGTGTGGTACAATTCCATTCAAGTCTTACATGGCCTCATCAGCTGATATTAGGTGGGGGACTCCAGGTCCTTTTCCAGCACAGTTTCCCATTATTTATTCATTTTACAGCTTCAGCCATTTGCATGAGATCACTGTTTTCTTTTGTTCCCATTTTAACAGAAGCTGCAGCTTCAACCTTCTGAGATTGGTTCCTCAGAGTGTACCTAAGGGTTTCAATCGGGACTCGTACTTTTACCCTGCCTTAATGTCCCTAGCCCAGTCTAACCAATACCGTGACTAGTCTGCAGAAGTTTTGTAAAGGATGTTTTAGATTCACAACTAGCATGGGTGGGATTGCTGATATGTGGTGTTCCCATGTCTTGGGATTGGGCAGGATTTACCATATTTTCGGGTGCATTTTCCTTTTGTGTGTTTTTTGTACTGTCTGTTGTTATTTCTTGAACTAATTTAGATTGGCAGTATTTGTTTTGCCTAGCCTATTTATATATATATTTTTGGTTTGGTGGTATTGATAGCTGAATATATGCTGATTTAAGTCAGAGGAGATTGGTTTTTTTAAACTTCACATTTTGCTGTCACACTGATATAAATGTATGCTCTTGTCAAAGTAACCAAGGTTCTATGTTATTTTTGCCAAAAATGTGTTCACTAATTAGCACTCAACACAAAGTACATCTAAGGAAATGTTTCTCAGGAAAAAGTATGGACTTCAGTTACATAACCTGGACTCGACTAACATTAAAATTGCGTGATTACGATATCAAAAAAGAAATGCATTCAAATTTAACATTAACACAAATGTATCGTGACTTTGTTCGACTTGATTAATATGAATATGGATGTTATAAAAGTGTGCAGCAAATCAACTTTCCCTTTTCTTGACAACAGATATCTTTGAATCACAGCCGACACTCAGATTGCATCACCAGGACAGAAAAGTGTGATAGTCACTGAAGACCAGAAGACAACCAACAGATTACACCTTGTATAATTGCATTTAGATGTATTGATCTAAAGTTATGGTCACAAGATACACTCCAAAATGCAAAATGTTCTTCAAACTGAATGTTATGAGGATTCACAAAATGTAGACAGTTGAGGTATGTTTTTATACCATGAGTTACCATTTTGAAGAGAATTTTGCTCAATGAGCTCTTGACACACTGAGGGGCAAATTCACGAAAGGATTGTTTGCTTTTGCAGCAGCTAAACCTGCAAGAATAAAATATTTGGATGTATTTAAACAACAGCACTGATTGATTGGGATATCCCAAATATGGTTTCTGTGTCACTTTAAATTCGTTGACTGAAGTTTTGAGGAATGTTTTTGCACCTCGTCAGTTAGAAAAATTAAACCCACAGGTCCTATTTTTCTTTCTCTCTCTGTGATTGTTCTACAATCTGCAATTGATGCACTGGCAACATTTATACTTTACCAAATGGATAAATGCAATCAGAATTTCAAAAAAATACCAAAATTGCATTCGGCTGCAAAACTTTATGGGCATGTTTGCGATGTAATATCAAATGCTCAAAATCCTTTGTGAATCAGACCAGGGGAGGTAGTTGTTCCAATAACTTTGTGGTGGTATCAACAGCCACAATCCATTCTTTGTGAAATCGCTTGTCAGCATGGTAATGCAATCTTTGTATTCAAGATGTCAATTTAGGTTACTTGGTGAAACTATTCTGTCATTGTTACATCCTGGTAAACTTCAGCCTGGATTACATGGGACTGCAGGTATTCTCTCCTACCTCATCCGTTATCTGGCCTCCAAAGGTGACCCACGTGCCTGCACAAAAATGAAAGGTAATGCTTTAGATTACAGCCTGCAGCATACAACGGAATTACTCCATAATTACAATGTAATTTGTTGTACTCACGGTATGCCACTAGAGTAGCATACCAATAACATATGTGATACTGGGGAACAAAATATAAAGTTATGACATGAGGGGGAAAGTATTCTGGATCTTACAAAGAACTTATACTGTAGTTATATTTTAACTACCGGGTACCTATACTAGACAGGGTCTAGTGTGACCATAAAACTGAGCAATAAAAAAAACTTTGGGGCACATCTGTGCATTTACTTTGGAACAGAGGTCCAGGGGCCAGTATATTTCCATGGATACTGTTGGCCTCTGAAGAAGTGTTATAGTAGAATAAAAAGTGAGCTTTGACTAGTGAGTACCTCAATTTGTTTTTTCATTATTTTCATTCAGTGTGGCTTTGTGGCACTTTGTTACACTGCCTGTGCCAAAGCACACTGGCTATAATCCTGCTGCCTTAATCATATGCTTCCGGGCAAAAGTACAAAAGTTTGCCGCGCTTCTCCTCACACAGCGTTGCCAACACCTGCGCAAAAAATACATCAAAATGGGCGCAATTTGTTCGTAAAAATCACAGAATACTTTTCATGCTCTGCTCCACTCTGACCGTGATGTCATCACTCTAGCACTTAACGAGCCGTGCAATACACGCCCATTATAAAATGTGAAACGGACCCAAAATTTTACTGAAATTTAATCTGACTTCATGAAAATCAGAATCAGAACCGTTTATTTCCAATGTATGTAACATACAAGGAATTTGTCATGGTAGGTGGTGCATAACATTAGACAATAACATTGAACAATAAACAACAATCAACAGTGCAAGAAATAGAAACATTAAAATTTACAATAGAATTTAAAAGAATATAAGAGTGCACTACAAACAGATAACAGGACTGTAAACAAGTGTAATGTAAAAGCGACAAGTGTATTTAAATATGAAGTGATGTGCAGGGGAGTAGTAGGGAGGGAAGGAAATTGTCCTGGGGATGACAGAGTGAGTGGAGGACCCGGGCTCTGTTAATGAGCCCGACTGCGGACGGGAAGAAGCTGTTTGTGTGGCGTGAGGTCTTGGTCCTGATGGACCTCAGCCTCCTACCAGATGGAAAGGGCATGAACAGTTTGTGTCCAGGGTGAGAGGGGTCAGCTGCAATCTTTCTTGCTCGCTTCAGGGTTCTTGAAGCGAACAAGTCTTGGAGGGACGGCAGATTGCAGCCAATCACCCTCTCGGCAGAGCGAATGATGTGCTGCAGCCTGCCCTTGTCCTTGGCGGTGGCTGCAGCGTGCCAGACCGTGATGGAGGAGCAGAGGATGGACTCAATGATGGCTCTGTAGAAGTGCACAATCATTGTCTATGGCAGGTTGAATTTCTTCAGCTGCCTCAGGAAGTACATCCTCTGCTGAGCCTTTTTAGTGATGGAGGTGATGTTTTGCTCCCACTTGAGGTTCTGGGATATGATGGAGCCCAGGAAGCGGAAGGACTCCACAGCATCGACGGGGGAGTCACACAGGGTGATAGGGGCAGGTGGGGCTGCGTTCTTCCTGAAATCCACAACCATCTCCACTGTCTTTAGAGTGTTGAGCTCTAGGTTGTTCAGACCGCACCAGGTCACCAGATTGTCAGTGTCCCACTTGTAGGTGAACTCATCCTTACCAGAGATGAGTCCAACGAGGGTGGTGTCATCCGCGAACTTCAGGAGCTTGACGGACTGGTGACTGGAGGTGCAGCTGTTGGTGTACAGGGAGAAGAGATGAGGGGAAAGAATGCAGCCTTGGGGGGAGCCGGTGCTGATGGTCCGAGAGGCTGAGACATGTTTTCCTAGCTTCACGTGCTGCTTCCTGTCAGACAGGAAGTCCACTTGCAGGTGGAGTCGGGCACGTGCAGCTGGGAGAGCTTGTCATGCAGCAGAGACGGGATGATAGTGTTGAAGGCAGAGCTGAAGTCCACAAACAGGATCCTGGCGTAGGTTCCTGGGGAGTCCAGATGCTGGAGGATGAAGTGAAGGGCCATGTTGACTGCATCATCTACAGTACTGTTGGCTCTGGAGGCAAACTGCAGGGGGTCCAGGAGTGGGTCAGTGAGGGTTTGTAGGTGGGACAGGACTAGGCATTCAAAAGACTTCATGACCACAGAGGTCAGGGCGACGGACCTGTAGTCATTGAGTCCTGTGATCCTTGGTTTTTTGAGGACGGGGATAATAGGGGAGGCCTTGAAGCAGGCTGGTGCATGGCATGTCTCCAGGGAGGTGTTAAAGATGTATGTGAACACCGGAGACAGCTGATCAGCACAATGCTTCAGGGTGGAGGGGGAGACAGAATCCGGGCCGGCTGCTTTGCGGGGGTTCTGTTTTTTAAAAAGCCTGTTGACGTCACTCTCCAGAATAGAGAGAGTCGTCACTGGGGAGGGGGGTGGGGGGGACACTGGGATGGGTGGTGCAGAGGCATGAGCCGTGGAGATGTGGGGGATGGAGTCAGGACTGTCCCATTGTCTTTCAAATCTACAGTAGAACTCATTCAGCTCGTCTGCCAGGCGGAGGTCGTTCATGGAGTGGGGGGTTTTTGGCTTGTAGTTGGTGATCTGTCTGAGGCCTCTCCAGACAGAAGCAGAGTCACTTGCTGAGAGCTGGTGTTGCAGTTTCTCAGAGTACAGACATTTAGCATCTCTCACCACCTTGCTAAACGTGTATTTTGCCTCTTTGTACAAGTCCTTGTCACCACTCCTGAATGCCTGATCTTTCTGCAGACTTAGCTTTCTGAGTTCTGCTGTAAACCAGGGTTTGTCATTGTTGTAACTCACCCTGGTGCTTGTTGGAACACAGCTGTGCTCACAGAAGCTGATATATGAAGTTTACAGCCTCTGTGTACTCATCCAGACTGTTGGTAGCAGTCCTGAATACATCCCAGTCTGTGCAGTCCAAGCACGCCCGAAGATCCTCCAGAGCTTCACTGGTCCACTTCTAGAATGTCCTCACTACAGGTTTACAGAGCTTGAGTTTTCTGCCTGTATGCAGGTCAGAGAGTCCCAGTGCAGCACGAGGGACGGCGTGATTGTGGTGTAACAGTGATCTAGAATGTTCTCCTCTCTGGTTGAGCATTTAATGAACTGTTTGTATTTAGGGAGTTCACGGCTGAGGTTTCCTTTGTTAAAGTCACCAAGGACAATAACTAAAGAGTCCGGGTAGGTCTGCTCCACACACCGTATCTGTTCGGCGAGTCTCCGCTGTGCCTCTTGCACGTTACCCTGCGGCGGAATGTAAACACCGGCTAGAATGAATGAAGCGAACTCACGGGGGGAGTAAAAGGGTTTGCAGTTTATGATGAAAGATTCCAGATCAGGAGAACAGTGCTGTAGAATCACTGTGACATCGTTACACCAGCCGCTGTTGGAGTAGAAACAGATTCCTCCACCCTTCGATTTACCGGAGAGCTCCGCGTCGCGGTCTGCTCTGAACAGCTGGAACGCGGAGTCCGGTATCGATCCACAGAGCCAGGTCTCAGTGAAGCATAAAACGGAGGATGAAGAAAAGTCTCTGTCTCTCTCCACCAGTAGCTGAAGTTCGTCCAGTTTGTTGCACAGTGAGCAGACGTTGGAGAGAAATATGCCCGGCAGCGGTGTACGAAATCCACTTGTGTGGAGACGCACAAGCGCGCCAGCACGTTTCCCTCTCCTCTGGCATTTCACTGCATGAGTTAAGGTGAGCGCATTTTTGACGAGAATGTCCAGTAATTCCACAGAAGTTAACAAAAACGTTTGTTGTAAGTCCGCTGGAGTTATTCCCCTGATGTTTATGAGCTCGTCTCTGGTGAAAGAGCTCCGGATATCGCAGCATAAAACAGTATTTACAACAAAAACAACACAAAACAATGAGCACCAACACACCGAGGCAGCCATCCGCGGCGCCGTCTTAAATCTGTGCTAGCTATCAAAAATCATTTTGTAAGTATGGCTAGTCAATGTGGGCCCAAAGTTAAGTTTTTTGCTGTCTTCACGATGAAACCCCATTCAAGTGAATGGAGAAATTTTGCTCAGTTTTTCGCAATTTTCAGGAAAACGGCTGGGCAAATATCTCTAGAAAATACATAGCACACGATTCCTGATCAGGCCGCACGTTTTGATGTATTTTCTGAGCAGGTGTTGGCAACTGTGCTGTCCTCACTAAAAGTTGTTTTAGTAAAACGTAGTTTTCAGCTATACAGCCAGCTTGACAATATATTTCCCAGCACCGTATCCTCCAAGGAACAGACAGGTTGTTGTATTTGCAAGGTTTAATGGTGGAAAATATGTAATAATTTTGTAAAACTGAAAAAGAGCACAACCAATACAAAAGGTAAGTGCCTTTGTAAGTACTTAATAATAGCTAGTACATTAGTATAAATGCTAACACAAACCAAAGAAATATGAATATAAACCTGTAAATAGTAACACACTTACAGATGAAGCCGATTTTGTGGCCTTCAAGGCACAGGATTATGTGGATTGAACACTGAGATGCTCAGTCAATGAGTCCATGGGCACACAGCACTTCTTCAACATCACTTCCTGTTACTCTGATTATTTACACTTTGCTCACTTCCTGTTGAGTGCAGCTATTCACAATCGCCACTAGGTGTTGCTAAAGGACATATAAAATAACCAATACATTGAATACAATACAGCAACGCTGTGTGAGGAGAAGCGCGGAAAACTTTCTGGCGGATAAATATTATTAAGCCCGATGGATTATATACAGTGTGCTTTGGCACAGGCAGTTTTACTGCCTTTGTGCTACAAAGCCACACCGAACTAGAAAATTCGGCAAGAAATTTTGACAGTGTGGCTGCTACTGCCCGAAGACGTCGCAATATATATATATAGACATGTCAATATTACTGGTAGTGTCATTGAGGTTCAGTTGAGATATCGCTTCTTCTTCCAACCCTATCCCCAACCCTAGTCAACAAATCGCTCCCGTCATTTCTGTATTGGAGATATACATCTTTGCTTGAGATACATTTGAAAATTACATTTCTGTATTTGTGATGGAAAGACCTAACATTTCTGAACATGAACCTCATTCAGTTTAATGTTAAGATACACTTACTCTGTGGGGCTTTTTTTTATTATTATTTCCTCACTCTAGCGCTGAACATTCCGTGCAATACACACCCATTATAAAATCTGAAATGGACCCCAAATTTTCCTGAAACTTAATTTGTATGAAAACTGTGCCAGCTATCACAATGCCCATTTGGCTCAATAAAGTGCAGCGTTTTGTCTACGTTTTAAACTTTGAATCATTTTTCTACGTTAAATGTATGGCTAGTCAATATGGGCCCAAATTTAAGTGTTTTTTTTTTAGCTCTTTTCACGCCGAAACCCCATTCAAGTGAATGGAGAAATGTTGCTCCATTTTTTGAGATTTTCGGGAAAACCACTCGGCGAATCTCTCCGAAAAATACTTAGCACACTATTCCCGATCAGGCCGCACGTTTTGGTGTACTTTTTGCGCAGGTGTTGGCAACGATGTGTGAGGAGAAACGCGACAAACTTTTGGATAAAGATTATTATTATTACTAGAAAATGCATTTCCTGCTGAAAGTTAAAATTTATTGTAAAAGAATTGCTGAAAATTAAGAAATGGGAGACTACCCATCTGAAAAATGTTGAAGCCCGAAAACATTTCAACTGCACTGCTGAAAACCCTTCTAGTTGAAATGTCTAACTATGGTATCTGTAGCTGAAATTATGAGGAAGAAGGCTTTGAAAGTTGAAGAAGTTTTACAGGATTTGAAGATGTTCTCCATAGAGATCCCATTCAAAAGGAAATTGCAAATAGCTTCAAAAAGTTTAAATATTACAAATATGAAAAGTCAAAGCACCCCTCTCCTGAAAGAGCTGAACATTTTGAAAGGGAAAAGTCCTCTCAAAATCTCATAGACCTGAATGACTGTATGAGAGAGAGACAGAAACATAGACAGAAAGATAGAGAGAGAAGAGAGGGAGAAAGACAGACAGACATATGGACTGAGTGAGTGAGACAGACAGACAGACAGGAGTACAATGCCTCCAAGTATTGTGTGTGTGTGTGTGTGTGTAGAGAGACAGACAGAGAGAGCCTGCGTGTGTGTAACTGGTTGCCATGGTGAGGAAGCACCTGTTGGAGAGTCTGTGTGTTTATCAGCTTCACTAATGAGCTGAATGATGAACAGCTGTGTGCTTCCAGCCTTTTAATGGAGATAAAACAGGGAAACACCTCTCAAACAAATCCTCAAAACTCCCATAACCGTGGCTCCTATTGCTCCGATATTAATAAATGAGAGGAAGGATGAGTTGAAAAACAGATCCGATAAAAATTGTGTCTGTAGTGTAAAAAATGTGGCTGAACTGGCGATCTAGAAATGGGGTACCGTGTTCTGTGGAAGATGTTTTGAAGTGAAATTTAACATTGGTCTCCATGGAGCAGAAAGTTGGTTTTCCTCTCAATTAAAGGCTTTTGTGCCAAATGTGTAAATCTGTGAGATTCTACAGTCATTTGCCTACGACAAGGACAAGATTAGCTACTTTTCAATCCAGGAATTATGTATGAAGAGTGAAAATTAGGGAGTCAGTGGCAAAACACAAATGTTTTTTTCACAAGAATCTCAAGCTGCTCTTCACTCTAGCAGTGACATCACGCACTCTAAGCTGCGCAATACACACCCATTATAAAGATCAGTGTTTTCTCAACATTTTAAAGTTGAAATGGTGTCTGTAGCTGAAAGTATGAGGAAGTTTAAAGATTAGAAATATGAAGAGATATAGCCATCATGAGCTGAAAGAGCTGAACATTTTGATATTCGAATGGTTTCTGTGGCTTACAAGCATTAGTGATATTTGTAGTAGTAGTACTAGAAGTTGTAGTAGAAGTATTAGTAGCATTAGAATAAGTAGTAGTAGTGATATTTGTAATAGTAGTAGTAGAAGTTGTAGTAGAAGTATTAGTATATCACACTTTAGAAGAAGTAGTAGTATCAGTAGTAGTAGTAATAGCTGTAGTAGTGGTCGTAGTATTTAATATAACAGTTGTAGTAGTGGAAGTAGTAGTAGTAATAATAGTAATGGCAGTAGTAGTAGTACTAGTCAGAATCAGAACCGTTTATTGCCAAGGAAGTTTGCACCTACAAGGAATTTGTCGTGGCGGGTGGTGCGTGACATTTAACAACAAACAATAACATTAAACTATCAACAATCAACACAGTGCAAGAAATAGAAACATTAAAATTTACAGTAAAATATAAAATAAAGTGCACAACAAGACAGATAACAGGACTGTAAAACAAGTGAAGTGTAAGTGAAATGTTAAAAGTGATAAGTGTGTTTAAATAAAGAAGCAGGGATGTGCAGGGGAGACACCAGAAGGAAATGTCCTGGGGATGACAGAGTCAGTGGGGGACACGGGCTTTGTTAACGAGCCCGACTGCGGACAGGAAGAAACTGTTTGTGTGGCGTGAGGTCTTGCTTCTGATGGACCGCAGCCTCCTGCCAGATGGAAGGGGTCATCGTAGCAGTCATAGCAGTCAGCTGTAGTAGTATTAGTACTGGTAGTAGCATGAATAGCAGCAGTAGCAGTTGTAGTATAAGTAATAGTAGTAGTGGTAGTGGTAGTAATAGCAGTAGTGGTAGTAATAATATTGATGGTATCAGTAATAGCAGTAGCAACAGCAAAAGTTGTAGTAGCAGCAGTAGTAGTAGTAATACTAGAAATATTAGCAGCAGTAGTAGTAGTAGTTGTCGCAGTATTAGTAAGAGCATTCATTATTTCAACAAAAAAGCCTAATTTTGAAGCTTAATGTTTAAATACAGTTAATCCATGGGGCTTTTATTTTGAAAGATGGGCTGGGTGGGGGAGAGAGGGGGAGAGGAGACATAATCATAATGTTTGACACAAACAGGTTATTAAATGACAGGCTTCATCACAAGCATTTCAGTTATATTTCACACTGTGGGGCTTTCATTTTGAAATGGGGTGTGTGGGGGGGGGGGGAGAAGAAATGGACTCATAATGTTAGATAAACACAAACAGGTTATTTTTCAGGCTTCATCATAAGCATTTCAGTTAGAATTGTTGGAATGCTGTTAAGCATTCCAACTATTGTTATCCTGTTTCTTTATTTTAAGCTACAGAAACCGTTCAACGATCAAAATGTTCAGCTCTTTCAGCTCATGTCTGCTATGAATTTTCATATTTCTAACCTTTAAACTTTTTGAATTATTAAGCTTTTTGCAACTTTTTTTTTTTGAATGGGATGTCTATGGAGAACATTTTCAAATCCTCTTAAACTTTTTCAACTTTCAAATCCTTCTACTTCCTCATACTTTCAGCTACAGACACCATTTTAACTTTAAAATCTTGAGAAAATCCTGAGCTATTGCCGCATAATTCAGCTGTTTGATATCTTTTACACTTTTTGAACTGCAGCAATTTAACTTTTATGTTTTTTCAGCCCTTTTCTGACTTTATAATGGGTGTGTATTGCGCAGCTTAGAGTGCGTGATGTCACCGCAAGAGTGAAGAGCAGCTTGAGATTCTTGTGAAAAAAACATTTGTCTATTGCCACTGTTCCACAATCTTCACTCTTCATGCATCATTTTTGATGGAGAAGTAGCTAATATTGTCCTTGTCGTAGAGAAATGACTGGAATCCCACAGATTTACACATTTGGCTCAAGGAGCCGCAGAGCGACATGAACTCCAACAAACTGCTCCATTAGACTCCATGTTAAATCTGACCACTCATTTCTCAAAGAAAGCAGACGGTACCAGTTTTGTCTATTGCTCTGCAGCTCACATTTTTAACACCACAAGCATAAACACATTACCGCGTTCGGCAGAGTCTTATCTTTCTCACGGTATCCAAATTTTGGCACTCAGACTCCCGCTTTTTGTTAAAAGGGGCTTTGTTCAAAATCACTGTTTACTGTAATGTTTCTTAATCAGTCTGCCTCTAACACCAGGTGCGTCGTCACCATGGCAACCAGTTACACACACGCACGCAGGCTTTCTCTCTCTCTCTCTCTCTCTCTCTCTCTCTCATACAGTCATTCAGGTCTTAGAGATTTTAAGAGGACTTTCCACCCCCCCACCCCATTTCAAAATAAAAGCCCCAGAGAGTGAACTACCTGAAATGCTTGTGATGAAGCCTGTCATTTAATAACCTCTGTTTATGTGTGTCAAACATTATGATTATATCTCTTCTCCCCCACCCAGTCCCACCCTTTCAAAATAAAAGCCCCACAGAGTGAATTCTAACTGAAATGCTTATGATGAAGCCTGTCATTTAATAACCTCTTTCATTCAAACATTCTGATTCAGTCTCCTGTCCTTTCTCCCCCACCCAGCCCCACTCTTTCAAAATAAAAGCCTCATGGATTAACTGTATTTAAACGTTAAGCTCAAAATTAGGCTTTTGTTGAAAAACGTAATGCTCTGACTAATACTGCGACAACTACTACTGCTGCTGCTAATATAGTATTACTACTACTACTTCTACTATAACTTTTGCTGTTGCTACTATTACTACTACTACTACTATTATTGCTACCATCAATATTATTACTACCACCACTGCTATTACTACCACTACTACTATTACTTATACTACAACTGCTACTACTACTACTGCTATTCATACTACTACAAGTAGTATTACTACTACGGCTATTAGTGCAACTGCTACTAGTACTACTACTACTGCTACTTCTTCTACTGCCATTACTATTACTACTATAACTACTTATACTACTACTACTGTTATATTAAATACTACGACCAATACTACAGCTATTACTACGACTACTGATACTACTACTTCTACTACTTCTTCTAATTACTAATACTTCTACTACAACTTCTACTACTACAAATATCACTACAGGACTTTTCCCTTTCAAAATGTTCAGCTCTTTCAGGAGAGGGGTGCTTTGACTTTTCATATTTGTAATCTTTTAACTTTTTGAAATATTTAGCTATTTGCAATTTTTTTTAAATGGGATCTCTATGGAGAAAATCTTCAAATCCTGTTAAACTTCTTCAACTTTCAAAGCCTTCTTCTCATACTTTCAGCTACAGACACCATAGTTCGACATTTCAACTAGAAGGGTTTTCAGCAGTGCAGTTTAAATGCTTTCGAGCTTCAACATTTTTCAGATAGGTAGTCTCCCATTTCTTAATTTTCAGCAATTTTTTACAATTAATTTCAGCTTTCAGCATTCCAACGCATTTTCAGCAGGAAATGCATTTTCTAGTTCAACTATTTCTTCCGTCCCCCTTTTTTTGAAACTCTTCTGCTCCTTCATATTTTAAGGTACAGAAACCGTTCAACTATCAAAATGTTCAGCTCTTTAAGCTCATGTCTGCTATGACTTAATATTTCTAACCTTTAAACATTTTGAATTATTAAGCTTTTTGCAACTTTATTTTGAATGGGATGTCTATGGAGAATATTTTCAAATCCTCTTAAACTTCTTCAACTTTCAAATCCTTCTACTTCTCATACTTTCAGCTACAGACACCATTTCAACTTTAAAATGTTGAGAAAACCCTGAGCTATTGCAGACTGATTCAGCTTTGTGATATATTTTTAACTTTTTGAACTGCAGCAATTTAACTTTTATGATTTTTCAGTCCTTTTCTGACTTTATAATGGGTGTGACTTGCGCAGCTTAGAGTGCGTGATGTCACCGCTAGAGTGAAGAGCAGCTTGAGATTCTTGTGAAAAAACGATTTGTCTTTTGCCACTGTGTCCACAATCTTCACTCTTCATGCATAATTTCTGGATTGAAAAGTAGCTAATCTTGTCCTTGTCGTAGACAAATGACTGTGGAATCCCACAGATTTACACATTTGGCACAGAAGCCCGTAATTGAGAGGAAAACCAACTTTCTGCTCCATAGAGACCAATGTTAAATTTCACTTCAAAAACATCTTCCACAGAACACGGTACCCCATTTCTAGATCGCCAGTTAAGCCACATTTTTTACACTACAGACACAATTTTTACAGGATCTGTTTCTCAAGTCATCCTTCCTCTCATTTATTAATATCAGAGCAATAGGAGCTACGGTTATGGGAGTTTTGAGGATTTGTTTGAGAGGTGTTTCCCTGTTTTATCTCCATGAAAAGGCTGCAAGGACACAGGTGTTTCTGATTAAGCTAATTAGTGATGTTGATAAACAGACTCACAGACACACACGCACTCCTCTCCCTCTCTGTGTCTCTCTCTCATACAGTCATTCAGGTTCTTAGAGATCTTTAGAGGATCCCACACACACACACACCATTTCAAAATAGAAGCCACACAGAGTGAATTCTAACTGAAATGCTTGTGATGAAGCCTGTCATTTAATAACCTCTGTTTGTGTCAAACATTATGATTGTCTCCTCTCCCCCACCCAGCCCCACCCTTTCAAAATAAAAGCCTCATGGATTAACTGTATTTAAACATTAAGCTCAGAATTAGGCTTTTTTGTTGAAATAATGAATGCTCTTACTAATATTGCGACAACTACTACTGCTGCTAATATTTCTAGTATTACTACTACTGCTGCTACTACTTCAACTTTTGCTGTTGCTACTATTACTACTACTGCTACCATCAATATTATTACTACCACTACTGCTGTTACTACCACTTCCACTACTACTTATACTACAACTGCTACTACTACTACTGCTATTCATGCTACTTACCAGTACTAATACCACTACAGCTATTAGTAGGACTGCTACTAGTACTACTACTGCTATATCAAATACTGCCATTACTATTATTACTACTTCTACTACTACTACTGTTATATTAAATACTATGACCACTACTACAGCTATTACTACTACTACTGATACTACTACTTCTTCTAAATACTAATACTTATACTACTAATAATACTTCTACTACAACTACAACTTCTAGCACAAATATCACTACTGCTGACATTTTTTAAGCCACAGAAACCGTTCGAATATCAAAATGTTCAGCTCTTTCAGGAGACGGGTGCTTTGACTTTTCATATTTGTAATCTTTAAATTCTTTGAATTATTAAGCTATTTGCAATGTTTTGTGAATGGGATCTCTATGGAGAAAATCTTCAAATCCTGTTAAACTTCTTCAACTTTCAAAGACTTCTCCTTCCTCATACTTTCAGCTACAGACACCATAGTTAGACATTTCAACTAGAAGGGTTTTCAGCAGTTCAGTTTAAATGCTTTTAGGCTTCAGCATTTTCCAGACGGTTAGTCTCCCATTTCTTAATTTTCAGCAATTTTTTTATATTTCAGCTTTCAGCATTCCAACGCATTTTCAGCAGGAAATGCATTTTCTAGTTCATTCTGTGGGGGCTTTTATTTTAAAATGGGGGGGGGGGGGGGGATCCTCTAAAGATCTCTAAGAACCTGACTGACTGTATGAGAGAGAGGGAGAGGAGTGCGTGTGTCTGTGAGTCTGTGTTTATCAACATCATTAATTAGCTTAATCAGAAACACCTGTGTCCTTTCAGCCTTTTCATGGCGATAAAACAGGGAAACACCTCTCAAACAAATCCTCAAAACTCCCATAACCGTAGCTCCTATTGCTCCTATATTAATACATGAGAGGAAGCATGAGTTGAAGAACAGATCCTGTAAAAATGGTGTCTGTAGTGTAAAATATGTGGCTTAACTGGCGATCTAGAAATGGGGTACCGTGTTCTGTGGAAGATGTTTTTGAAGCAAAATTTAACATTGGTCTCTATGGAGCAGAAATCTTTTTTTTCCTCTCAATTACAGGCTTCTGTGCCAAATGTGTAAATCTGTGGGATTCCACAGTCATTTGTCTACGACAAGGACAGGATTAGCTACTTTTAAATGTTTTTTTCACAAGAATCTCAAGCTGCTCTTCACTCTAGCGGTGACATCGCACACTCTAAGCTGCGCAAGTCACACCCATTATAAAGTCAGAAAAGGGCTGAAAAAATCATAAAAGTTAAATTGCTGCAGTTCAAAAAGTGTAAAAGATATCAACACTATGTTAACATATAATAATAGCTCTGGGTTTTCTCAACATTTTAAAGTTGAAATGGTGTCTGTAGCTGAAAGTATGAGGAAGTAGAAGGATTTGAAAGTTGAAGAGGATTTGAACATTTTCTCCATAGAAACCCATTAAAAAAAAATTGCAAAAAGCTTAATAATTCAAAAAGTTTAAAGGTTAGAAATATGAAAAGTCATAGCACCCCTCTCCTGAAAAAGCTGAACATTTTGATAGTTGAACAGTTTCTGTAGCTTAAAAAATGTGGAAGGAGAAGAGTGCCAAATAGTGTACGGAAGAAATAGTTGAACTAGAAAATGCATTTCCTGCTGAAAATGCATTGGAATGCTGAAAGCTGAAATGAATCGCAAAAACATTGCTGAAAATAAATATCCAATTTTAAAAGAATTGCAAAAAGCTTAATAATTCAAAAGGTTGAAAGATTACAAATATGAAGTCATATCACCCCTCTCCTGAAAGAGCTGAACATTTTGATATTCGTACAGTTTCTGTAGCTTAGAAAATGTCAGCAGTGGTGATATTTGTAGTAGTAGTAGTAGAAGTTGTAGTTGTAGTAGAAGTATTATTAGTAGTAGAAGTAGTATTATCAGTAGTCGTAGTAATAGCTGTAGTAGTGGTCATAGTATTTAATATAACAGTAGTAGTAGTAGTAGAATAAGTAGTAACAGTAAAGTCAGTTTTGAAGTAGCAGTAATAGCAGTAGCAGTCGTACTGATAGCTGTAGTAGTATTAGTACTGGTAGTAGCAGGAATAGCAGTAGTAGTAGTAGCAGTTGTAGCATATGTAATAGTAGTAGTAGTGGTAGTAATAGCAGTAGTGGTAATAATAATATTGATGTAGCAGTAATAGCAGTAGCAGTAGTAGTAATAGTTGCAACAGCAAAAATTACAGTAGTAGTAGCAGTAGTAGTCATAGAAATAAGAAATATTAGCAGCAGTAGTAGTAGTTGTCGCAGTAGTAGTAAGAGCATTCATTATTTCAATGAAAAAGCCTAATTTTGAGCTTAACGTTTAAATCCATGAGGCTTTTATTTTGAAGGGGTGGGATGGGTGGGGGAGAGGAGACAGAATCATAATGTTAGATAAACACAAACAGGTTATTAAATGACAGGCTTCATCACAAGCATTTCAGTTAGGATTCATTCTGTGGGGCTTTTATTTTAAAATGGGGTGTGTGTGTGTGTGTTTGGGGCAGAAAAGACCTCTAAAGATCTCTAAGACCTGAATGACTGTATGAGAGAGAGAGACACACACAGAGAGATAGAGGGAGAGGAGTGTATGTGCGCATGAGTCTGTGTGTTTATCAACATCACTAATTGGCTCAATCGCGAACACCTGTGTGCCTGAAGCCATTTCATGGAGATAAAACAGGGAAACACCACTCAAACAAATCCTCAAAACTCCCATAACCGTAGCTCCTATTGCTCCAATATTAATAAATGAGAGGACGGATGAGTTGAAGAACAGATCCTGTAAAAATTGTGTCTGTAGTGTAAAAAATGTGGCTGAACTGGCGATTTAGATATGGGGTACCGTGTTCTGTGGAAGATGTTTTTGAAGTAAAATTTAACATTGGTCTCTATGGAGCAGAAAGTTGGTTTTCCGCTCAATTACAGGCTTCTGTGCCAAATGTGGAAATCTGTGGGATTCCACAGTAATTTGTCTATGACAAGGACAATATTAGCTACTTTTAAATCCAGAAATTATGCATGAAGAGTGAAGATTGTGGACACAGTGGCAAAAGACAAATCTTTTTTTCACAAGAATCTGAAGCTGCTGAGGAAGTAGAAGGATTTGAAAATGTTCTCCATAGAAACCCATTCAAAAACAAAATTGCAAAAAGCTTAATAATTCATAAAGTTTAAAGGTTAGAAATATGAAAAGTCATAGCACCCCTCTCCTGAAAAAGCTGAACATTTTGATAGTTGAACGGTATCTGTAGCTTAAAAAATGTGGAAGGAGTTAAGTAGCAAAATACGTTCGGAAGAAATATAAAATAAGGATTTGAAAGTTGAAAACGTTTAAGAGGATTTGAAAATGTTCTTCATAGACATCCTATTCAAAAAAAAAGTTGCAAAAAGCTTAATAATTCAAAAAGTTTAAAGATTACAAATATGAAGTCATATCACACCTCTCCTGAAAGAGCTGGACATTTTAATATTTTAATGGTTTCTGTGGCTTAAAAAATTTCATCAGTGGTGATATTTGTAGTAGTAGAAGTTGTAGTTGTAATAGAAGTATTAGTAGCATTAGAATAAGTACTAGTAGTAGCAGTAGTGATATTTGTAGTAGTAGTAGAAGTTGTAGTTGTAGTAGAAGTACTAGTAATTAGATGAAGTAGTAGTATCAGTAGTAGTAGTAATAGTAGCAACAGCAAAAGTTGTAGTAGTAGTAGCAGTAGTAGTAGTATCATTAGTAGTAGAATTATTAGTATTTAGAAGTAGTATCAGTAGTAGTAGTAATAGTTGTAGTTGTGGTCGTAGTATTTAATATAACAGTAGTAGTAGTAGAAGTAGTAGTAGTAGTAATAGTAATGGCAGTATTTGAAGTAGCAGTAATAGCAGTAGTAGTAGTACTAGTAGCAGTTGTACTAATAGCGGTAGTAGTATTACTACTGGTAGTAGCATGAATAGCAGTAGTAGCAGTTGTAGTTTAAGTAATAGTAGTAGTGGTAGTAATAGCAGTAGTGGTAGTAATAATATTGATGGTAGCAGTAATAGCAGTAGTAATTGTAGCAACAGAAAAAGTTGTAGTAGAAGTAGTAGTAGAAGTAGTAGTAATACTAAAAATATTAGCAGCAGTAGTAGTAGTTGTCACAGTATAGTAAGAGCATTCATTATTTCAACAAAAAAGCCTAAATCTGAGCTTAATGTTTAAATACAGTTAATCCATGGGGCTTTTATTTTGAAAGATGGGCTGGGTGGGGGAGAGGAGACATAATCATAATGTTTGACACATAAACAGAGGTTATTAAATGACAGGCTTCATCATAAGCATTTCAGTTAGAATTCATTCTGTGGGGCTTTTATTATAAAATGGTGTGTGTGTGTGGGGGGGGGGGGGGGATCCTCTAAAGATAACAGCATTCCAACTATTGTTCTTCAAATCTTTATTCTTAACAATAAAGAGAAACAGGATAACAATAGTTATGCTTAACAGCATTCCAACAAATATTAAAAAGGATAAAGATTCGAAGGACAATACTTGGAATGCTTAACAGCATTCCAACAATTATTAAGCCCGCAGGATTACAGTCAGTGTGCTTTGGCACAGGCAGTAACTGCCTTTGTGCCACAAAGCCACACTGAATAAGTTTGTATTACTTCAGAGTGGCAAATCGGCTCGATAACGTACCCTACAAAATTTCGACGAAGCAGTCCTCGCAGTACGTTTCACCTAGATGTATCAAATTTGGTACTCAGATGTATCACATGTAGATTTTAAAAAAAAGTATATGGGGTCCATGCTCTAAACCCAACCGCATCAGTCATTTTGAATTTTGTATGAATTTCTCACGTTTTTTTTTTACATTTCCAGGCGCTGTACTTTAACAAACTCCTCCTAGGGAATTAATCAGATCAACTTAGAATTTGGTCAGAACAATCGAAAGATCTTAGTGATTAAAAGTTACTAAAAGCTTGAGGTTTCATCTAACGACATGGAAGTGGTGTGGCGACCATTTTACATGGTTCGCCATCATCCATCAAGCTGTTGTAACTCGACTGTACTTTGTAAAACCTGACCCAAACTTGACATGCTTGATGACTGTCATGACTTTAGGACTTCTGCATGCCAATATTAACTCAGTCATAGCGCCACCTACTGATAACCATGGCCCTAAGCAGGATTTTATAATTACAGTGGCCCAAAAAACGTTTGAAAAAAAGATTTTCACACACTGGATAATACTCTGTTTGATGAAAATGTATTTTAAAAAACATTCTGTAAAGTATCAGATATTAAGAGTACTTTTTTGTTTAATTTTAGATTCCTTCTCTGGCAACCATAGGGGGCCATGACACAAAACATGGAACATCCTTGCCCGCATGTTCAATGATGATGTTGGGAAGAGAATAAACTGGAAAGGGATATATGGTAAAAAGTCTTTCAGCCAGATGGTGTCGAAGACTTTGCTCCTGCGTAAGTAACTGTAATATTTAATGAAAACAATTTGAAGTCAACCAGAGGTCTTAGGTAGTGTTCAAACTTACATTAGCATCTCATAAAAAAACAGCCATGGTAATTAATTTAATTGCGACCACTGCATCAACTGATTTATTCATTTATTTAAAAAGGAACCCTATTGGCACCAGCTAGTCTTCCTTGGATCCAAAATCATGTTCATCAGTCAGACTTAGTGTAACACAAATGTAATGTTGTATGAAGTCTAACTCATGTTCACCTCAAATTGTGTTATATTACATATAAAATGCTGATTAGTGAGCATTTAAGTGGATTTTGTTACATTTTGACAGAGCCAGACATGAGAAACTTTCTAATAAAACTCTTGGCAAGAATGCAAATTAGCATGTTTCCAGATCTTCTCCTTTTAATTGTGGACGGCCGGACAGGCAGAAGGGCTCCGGCAGACGGACGGACTGCCAAACTTGCTCTGGACACAGGTGCTCCGGCGGATGGCCGGATTGCCGAACTTGCTCCGGACACGGACTCTCGGAGTCGGAGCTACGGGGAACAGGATGCTGGCCCAGGTCGCTGCGACTCGAAGGCGACAGCGGCAGGAAATGGAGGTCGCTGCTGCTCCAAGACGGCAACGGCGGGAACTGGCGGTCGCTGCGGCTCCGAGACGGCAACTGCAGGGAACTGGAGGTCGATGCGGCTCGGAGGCAGCAACGGCAGGAACTGGAGGTCGATGCGGCAGTTGATTTGAGATAGCACTCAAAGCTGAGCCAGATCTGTGTTTCCAGATACTGCATTGTAGTCCTGAGTTATTTAGTAAACGTACTATATGTACTAACTGATTTTTTAAATCTTTGTCTTTTGTAGGGTTGTCATAGCCACTGCTGTTTTGCCGGTATGTTGCCGTTCTCTTTGCTGCATGTGGTGGTGTGATGTGGTGAATGTGTACATTGTCAACCTGGTTACTATTGTATGGTTTTGTTGGCCCCCTGCATGTCTGGCTCTTACGGATTCTGAGGTGTTTTATAACGGACCGATTGTTTTTTTTATTCTCTAGCTTCAGTGGCAAGTTGGCATTAATTTGTTTTTGGACTGTTGTGCTTTTATCATGTATTGAATAAACCTGTCCCTGACTTGATTTTTAAAGTAACTAGTGTGAAATAAATTGTTCATGCAGAGTCACAATCCACGTCTCTGTATTGTTGTGTTACCACTACCCATATCAACCTTTTTATTTCGTTTTTTTGGGGACTCTAACTCCAGGTGCTGTTGTCTACTCTTGAGGCCCCAGTAGCCGCTTTATTTAGGTTAAATGTGCTAACCTCAACAAATGTTGGTGATGGCTTATGGCTAAAAGTTTGGGCTTGTACTTGGTAAATGGTAAATGGACTTGTACTAGTATAGTGCTTTTCTAGTCTTCTGACCACTCAAATCGCTTTAACACTACATGCCATTCACCCATTCACACCCATTCATATGCTGATAGCAGGGGCTACCATGCAAGGTGCCACCTACCCATCAGGACTACACCGTACACCGCCTACGGGAGAAATTTGGGGTTCAGTGTCTTGCCCAAGGACACATTGACATGGACTCTGATTGAAAGACGACCCGCTCTACCATTGAGTCACAATCGCCAACTTGGGAACTTTGAAACTTCTTTACCCATATTTTTTTGCATTATTATATTTAAGTGCCCTGAAGTTATAAAAAGACAATGTAGTTTGCATTTTTTTGGTAAGAGGCTCATTTTGAAATTTAATCCCATCAGATGTATGAAGTGATTTAGAAGATATCACTCCCACCATTCTTGAAACATCCAGTTTTTTGCCTTAATTCTGTGGTCATACTGTACCTTGTAATAATAATAGAATAGGTACGAAAATGAAATAACTGCAATATAGATTATCTCAAAGTTCCTCCCAAACAGCCATATTATAGAATAGGTATCCATTGGTTAAAAAATAACTACTGGGTACCTACAGTATACATTATTTGTAAGATCCCAACTTGTTACCCCCTTATCCCATACCTTCACTTCTCTAATATTACAGAGGTGCAGGGTGTGGAAAGATAAAAATGATCTGTGTTTCTGATCATTTCTCCCATTAAAGTTTTCTTGCAGACAATAGAAGAAGTCTGTGGACTCAAGTTGTCTTACTTGGGTAGTCCAAAGGAAAATCTTCAGATGAATGCTGGTTATGCAAGTGACAATCAACTTCATGTTGAAAAAAGGTGTAAGAATGCAATATATGGATGGGGCAATTGCGTCACGGCTCCACTGTGACCTCAGCTCGTCTCCCCTCTGTTCCCTCTGTGTGTTTGTGTGTGTGGCTTGAGCGCGGCTGCAATAATCCGGCACCTGGGCTCATCTCCTCACCTGCCAACAATTAGACCGTCATCACCTTCAGCTTAAATACCCCGGCTTCCTGCAGTCTGATCGCCAGATTGTTCCTTCAGCTCAGTGGTAGCTACAACCTCGGCCCCTTTTGAGCTTGAATCTATTCTTAGAGCAAGTTAGCCTTTTTTGACTTTACAACTAACTTGTGTTTTCCCTCTGCCTCAGCGATTCCCGTGCCATGTCGCCGCCCGGCCGCCGCCGCACACACTGCCTCGCTGCTCCACCTGCATGTTCCACCGGCTCCACAGACAAGCCAAATAAAAACCCTTTTTTCTCACCTACTCTGCTGTCCCGGTGTCTGCGTTTGGGTCCAGAACAAACCGTCCGTAACAAATTGTCCACTCATGGTTTATAAGCACATTAATGATATTGAGTTAAAAGCAATCAAAAGTTTGACTGTAGTTGGCTGAATATCAAAACAGACAGTCTTGAACATTTGCTGAATGAGAAGATTAATAATTCATGAGAATTTAACGGCATTCATATGAAATAAAAAAAATATTTACTCAACCAGTGTATGAACATGTGAGTGAAAGCTTTTGTATTTGTATACATTGTTGAGCATTAGAATGTTCAACAAAGATTAATAAAAGTGTACTTAATGTTTGTTGAACATTTGTATTGCATAGACTGAGTGAGTAGTTCAAGTTCAACTAAAAAATTGCGAGAACCTGTAGGTCTTCATCAACTGTCACATACATACAATAGGTAATCTGTAAAAGATCTACAAAAAAGCAAACAGTTGAATTTTTGAATCTCAACTAATAAACTCTTGAAATGTTACAAATAATCTATAATGTTTTTGTAGATTCACTATCCAAATAAAGTGTTACCAAGAGCATTTTTAACCTTGATATGTCCTATGCATATGGTAGAATTGACAATAAAGTAAACTTTTACTTTGATAGTCTAATTATCATTGTAGATGGGCATGCGTGTTTATGCCACACTCACCTAATCCAAGACATGACACCCTCAGCCCCGATTTGCCCAGATTTCTGTTGACAAAAAGAATCACAATCCAGTGAGAAAAGCAAATAATATAGCATCACATTATCAATTAGTTGCAGTACTACCGCTGTATCCTGCTGAGCAGCACAATGAAATGCACTTGCCGGCCATCATATCATAATTGGCCGGGATTTTAATACATCTGCAATTGATCAGTCACAAGTAGCAACACAAGTAGCAATTTAAGAAACTTCCCCCTGGCAAAATGTGCTGCATATTGCACACATGCTTATAGTTCTAGGGCTGAAGCAGACCATTGTTTTCATTGTTAATTAAAACTTCAATAGTTTTAAAATGTTCAATTGACTGTCTGCTCTGTAAATGAAGGACCAAACAACAGAACAAACCTTTTCGCAATTCCACAAATACTGTGAAATTGTGGTTGGTCCTATGTATACATAATTATGAGAAAACATGGTCCAGTTTGAAAGAAGAAACCTGCACGGTTACCCGGTCTTCCCCGGCCTGCAGACCATCAGAGGATGAGGGAGGGGGAACGAGGGGAGAACAGCTGTCTAGCGGCTAAGTCAGGTGGAAGTGTCTTTAAAGCCCCAGTCCATGTGGTGAGAGCCATGAGGAGTTTAGTTAAAAACACCTACAGCCTCTTGTTCACCACAGCACTAACAACAACACCTGAGAACAACAAGCTTCAAGGTGATTGGCGGGTCAATCCTTTCTTTGATATATGCTTCAGCCTTGACTTCATCCACAGCAAGTACTTTACCTTTTGCTAACATTTTAACTTACTGCAGATATTTCGTATCATATCAACCAGATGCAACCACAGTTCTCAACTGAAAAAACACCTCGCTTCTCAAGCACTCCTAGCCGCCCGGCATGACTAGAGCCTGGCATTTTCAGCAAGGTAAAAAAACACCTTGGTTCACCTTCATTTACACAAATCAGAAGACATCACCATGTCATTAGAGACTTGAAGGCTTCTGACGGAAACAGATTGACATTTATCTGAAATGTTGCATGAAGTTTATACAGCAAAATGCTGTTTAGCAACAACTTTCTCAAAAAGTTTGGAGATAAAAGGCAGCTTAGATATAGGCCTATAGTTTTTGAGAAGGGATGGATCACGTTTTCAAGAGAGACTTAACCACTTCAAATAAGCTGGGATACAAACATATTGCATATCTTTATAATCAAAACAAGGTATGGACCAATAGACCCGCATACATTTTTAAAAATGGGATATAATATCAAAAAGGCTTGAGTAAGGTTTTATACTTCCCACCATCAATGAGATCTTGCAGAGAAATAGAAGAGAAGCTTAAACAGCAATTGTTGGTTGTGTTGATAATGCAGAAAAGGGCTTATAAGTATGAACTTTTAGATTACATTTTCAGCATTTAGGAGGAAGATGCCATCATGTGTCAGATGCTGTGTTTGTTGCTGTGCAAGCAGATGAAACGGTAGATAGATCACGAAAAATGAGGAGTAACTTTTTGTGAGATGTCATAAGAACCATTGTATGAGGATACGTTTAATAAATATTCATCTTACCTGTATATCATGCCAGTGGAATAAGCCATGCTGTCCCTGAGTGAAACATGGTTCATTCTAAGAAAATCTTCCAGATTTTTGAGCTGAGCAGCTGCACGAACCTCTCTCAGCCGCTGAAACTCTGCTAACTGGCTACTGCGCTGCTGCTTTTCTTCCTGCTCCAGTGCTTGTTCTGACAAGAAACAGCTAAGGCCACTGTGCACACTCTCACTCATGGATGACAGGGACAGTATCTTGCCTCCAGATCCACTATTCCCACTGCTGTCCCGACTCCCAGGGGGCACCCCTCCACTGCCTCCAGGCTTGGGCATCTAGAAGTTGATGACAAAACACAATCTGGTGTCACAATCTGGTGTTATAATAAATATTACCTGTTTCTCTGTTGATCTGAGTGCTTAGGTCAATCATCAGGACAATCCTAACACAACTCAACCCTTCCCACTGCCATGTGCCAAATGGCTTGTAATCACACCTTGTTTCATGGTGTCTGCTCTGTCTCTGTATTATTAAAGTGCAAACACTGAATAATATGGGTGTGTGAAGTATGTGAAGCTTTCCTGTTAGTGTGGATGAACACGTTCATAATGCTGTTTAAAACAGTGCAAGATCTATGCTAACATTTATTATCGTTCATGTGGGAATCAACGATACAGACCTCCAACACTCTTGAGTTGACCAAAATTGATTTTCAAAATCTTTTACACATTTTAAACAGCCGTGGACTGTCATCTTTTATCAGACTGACTTCTCTCCACACACGCCACCTCAAAGCACAGTTTCCTGTGACTGCTCCCCCTACTGGCCCCACCTGTCATTAACCCCTCAGTCGCAGTTCTCCTCATTCAGACTAGTGTGACAGAGAGGCTTCCCCAACCACAACGCACTCACAAAGACATAAACAAAAACAACCTCTCTTCTATCCGTCCCAATTATGTTCATATCGGCTCCCAGTGCAAGTTTATCATTTACAACCCCACTTCTGGCTACTTCATCTCATCTCTGTAAACTCAGCACTGGTGCTTAGCATTTAACCACTGTCTGATTGGAAATGTGGAAGTTCAGTTCTGTATTATTCATGCTATTTCCATATTTTCCTTGACATATGTTATAGACCCAAGAATGTTAATGTTTATGCAGCTTAAGTTTATTTTTATTATTTCAATTTTTTAGGGAACATATAATAACACGTAGAGACTATGGCTTATCTAAATTTCATCAGTTACAATATAAGAGGAATTATCAACCCAATTAAAAGCAAAAAACGCTAGGGCAATTAACAAAACTGCAGTGGTCTGTAGCCCTAATTCAAATGTATCTGAATTCAAATGTATCTGAATTAGAACATTTAAAACTAAAAAGAGAATGGGTTGACCTGGTCTATAGTGCATCCTGTTGGAAGGGGAAGAAAAGAGGGGTAGCTATCCTGTTTAGTAAATCTGTGTACTACAGTAATGAGAACACTTTCCAAGATGGGGAGGGCCGTTATGTTATGGTGAATGGAACTATTGGGGGCGTAAAGATAACCATCTTAAATGTGTATGCCCCAAATGATGACTGCCCACTTTTCTTTAAGAATATTGGCGCTCTCGTTGCAAATAAAGGCGAAGAGATTATACTTATAGGAAGACTTTAATTGTATATTGAACACCAAATTACCTACCTGCAATAATAAGACCCCAGTCTAAGTTGTCTAAGGATTCATCAGGTATGATGAATGAGTTAGGTCTAGTGGATGTCTGGCGACATCTTCACCTTGGGGAGAGAGGCTTCACATTCATGTCCCAAGTACATAGGAGCTACTTGAGGATAGACTATGTTTGCATGTCAAAGAGAGACCACATAGAGTAAAAGAAAGCACAATTGAACAAATCACAATTACCTACCACGGCCCAGTTGTTGTGAAAATGAATTTATAATTTTAGGTACTGGAGGATCAATGTTTAATTCTTGGCAGACACTGAAATTAAACAAGAAACACAATCAGATCTATCTGATTTTTTTTTTTTTCTTTTTTTTTTAAACTTTTTTTTTTTGTTTGTTGTGTTTGTCTCTGCCTTGTAAAGCGTCTTTGAGTATCTAGAAAAGCGCTATAGAAAATTGATTTATTATTATTATTATTATTATCTGAGTACTTTGCCATTAAGGATAAAGGTGATGTTTCTCCTTCAACAGTATGGGACGCTGGTAGGGCCTCGATGAGGGGGAAGATTATTTCTGTAGCATCTAGAATAAAGAAATAAAGGCTTGCAAAGCAACAGTAATTGGAACTTGAAATAAAAAGAATAGGGGGAACATAACAAACATAGGAAAGCTAAAGGACGTTAGACTACAGTTGGCCGAGGCACTAACACAGTGTTTTTCAACCGCTGTGCCGCGGAACACCAGTGTGCCGTGATAGATCGTCTGGTGTGCCGTGGGAAAATGTCCAATTTCACTTAATGAGTCCAAAGAAATATTATTTAGTTGTTGCAAATACTTTGCCATTGTTGAGCGTCTGAGCTGCAATATAGCGTCTGGCTAAGTAATAAATACTCTTCAATGCCAGTGGGTGACAGTAGGTAGCGCAGTAATGACCGTGTTCATTTAGGACAGTAGAATGAAATGACGCGCGGGACGAGACGAGCAGCGATGGAGAAATATTTGAAAAGGAAAATGCAGACTCTGAACTGGGCCCTGGACAACATTCTAACCCAGATGAAAAGCCGAGCAAGCATCAACACATTGAGAGACTTGTCATTAAATTGTCAGCATATATCCGTTCCTCGGTACAACGGCCCGCCAGAAAATATCATATGTTTATCATAACCGGCCCGCCACACCACAGAGCTCCGGGAAGAAACGTGGTGATGTGAGTTGGCCTTTTTGTGGGACATAACGATGCATCTCACTGCGCTAAACCTGCAGCTTCAGGGACGGGGACGTATGATCACAGACATGTGTGATGCAGTGAAAGTGTCCACCGCTGTGTTCCCGACTGCACATTTTGCTGATAAACTGGGCGCACTTGGCACAGAGATCACTCGGCGATTTGCCGACTTTGCAGCTCAGAAATTAAAATTTGAACTGCTCAGCAATCCGTTTTGCAGTTGACGTGGAAAGAGCACCTGTGGAGCTGATAGACCTCCAGTGTAATGACACTGAAGACAAAGTGTGACTCTGAGGGCGCTGCACAGTTTCCAAGCTTCACCCCCGAAACGATGCCTTAACTCCGCCTACATCTGCTCAAACACTCTGCATGTTTGGAAGCACATACCCGTGCGAGCAGCTGTTCTCTGTGATGAAGATGAACACAAACCCACGCAGGAGTCGTCTCACTGATGCACCATCACTCCATCTTGAGGGTTTCCACACCTAACCCCAGATATTAATGAACTGGCAGACAAGAAAAGATGCCAAACATCTGGCTCTGGTATGCATACAATAATGTAGCCTACCTAAACATGTATTATTTTTGCACTTTGTCCAATATCCCTTCTATCCTGTTTATTAGATGGTGACTCTATTTGGCCCTCAACGTAGTCACAATTCCTTATTTTGGCCCTCTCTGTGGTTGAGTTTGACACCCCTGGCATATCTGCTGTATTATGCTGAAAGGTGTCATTTTGTAACGTTTTTGGTTGTTGGTGTGCCGAAAAGCTCTTCGGTATATCAATACAAAATACTACGATATGGGAAATAAAGCCAGCAGGTTTGTGGCTTTTCATTTTGGGAAAAACCAATCCAATCGCGCAATTACTAAAATTAGACACCCTGAATCTAACCGTGTTGAGACTCACCCTAGGGAAATATCAGATTATTTTGCAAACAATTATATAAGGGTCAAGAACAAAAATTGAAAAAAAAGAAACTCCTCAAAATGACCAAAATGTCAAGCGATGAAGCAACCAAATTAGTAGATCCCATCACACAAGACTAAATTAAAGAAACCATTGCTAAAAAAAAAATCACAGGAAACAGACGGGTTTGCTGGATAATATGACAAAGCCTTTGTGAATGACCTCACTCCTATAATATGCCAAGTATATAACTATATATTAAAATCAGGAGACTCCCCAAAATGATGGTACGAAGCCATCATTACAGTCCTACATAAATGTAGCAGAAGGGAGCTTTTGTCACTTGCTGGGCCTTGCTGTCATCCCTTTAATTGCAATTAAATCGCGCAATTACTAAAATTCCCTAGCCAATCACGGTGCGTGGGCATCATATAAATGTGACAGGGATTCCCTTAGCTCCTCCCTGACGTCAAACGCGTGTCCCGCTTCCGGTTTCCCGGACTTATGCCACTGTTGCAGACTATTTCTGGGGCTCCCCTCGTCCTGTACAGGTGACTCACCTGCGGATCTGTGTTGCCGCGGTAGCAGCGTTACATGCCCTCCTCCCCCCTTCTGGAGCAGACCAATACTGCCCGATCGGGGACTGTTGGCTGAGTTCGAGCAGAACACTGCCGGCGGCTACAGAAAACCCGGCTCACGTTTAAGGATGCTGCTGTTTTGCTTACCGGTGTTTTGCCTACCGCTGTTTCGCCTAAACGGCTTTTGACTAACGGCTTTGGCCTACCGGGTTTCATCTACCCTGCTGCGCTGCGTCGCCTACAGGGTCTGACGCTGGTCTTATCAGCACTGCGCCCCGGCTTTGGGCTGTTGACGTCAGCATCACCTTTGTTTTAATATAGAAAATCCTCTTAGCTTGAGCCATTTTACTGTGACAGGGGATGTTAAGTCCTATTCTGGCATTTTATTTATTTACATTAGTTAGCTGATCATCCCCCTGGCTGATCAGTTAACCTGAGTTATTAGGGCCCGAGTAACCGACAACGTTGGGCCAGCGAGGCCCTATTGAAATTGTAGGAATTATTATTAGGGCCCGAGCTACCGACGTCGGGCCGTGAAGGCCCTATTGATATTGTACCCGTTTGGGGAAACGTACGCATGGTTGGAGGACTTGCCATGCAGAAAACTCACCAAATTTTGGGGACTTGTCAGGCCTGGTGAATATAGCCATCTGAAAAAGAATGCATCTTTCTGTGTTAAGAAATGGCTCTCTAGCGCCCCCTACAAGTCGGACCGGCGACGCCCATCGGCCAGTATGTCCGATTGACTTGAAATTTGACACATGTCCACTTGAGCTAGAGCTACAAAAAAGCCAATCAGACCCCTAAGCTCCGCCTACTTAGATTTTCCGCCATATTGAATTTAGTGTAAAACACATTTCTGCGAACTCCTCCTACATGCTTAGTCCCATTACTACCAAATTCGCTGTGGATCATTACTGGATCTACGTCATCAAAAGTTATCAAAAGCTTTTTGATATCTCTTTTCATTTACAAGATATGTACCAATAAACTTCTTAGGGGCGTGGCTTAATATCAATACATATAACTTCTCAACCGTTTGTCCTAAAATTACCAGATTTTCAGCATATGTGCACATTGCATCCTCTAACATGCCCTGAGATTTATTTTGCATTCAACAACTAGGGGGCGCTACAGTAAACCCTCGAAGTTGTGCTTTTTGTCACTTTTTGCAGATTTCAGCCTTCGCACTTTAACGAACTCCTCCTACAGATTTTAAGCGATCAACTTCTACTTTGGTCAGGATGCTCTTAAGACCTTTGTGATTAAAAGTTATCAAAATCGAGAGTTTTCATCGAAGAACCTTGACGTGGCGTGGCGGCCATTTTGCCTCATTGTTTATGACAAAATAATTTTGTTTCATATTTTATACTTTTATTTGTTCCTCCTAGCCAGGTGACCTGATGAGTCTCAAATTTGGTAAGGATAGCCTTAAGACATTGATGATAAATCGCCATGAATATTGTGAGTTTTCGTTTCACGCTGTTGCCGTGGCGACGCATAGTTTGCCATGAAAAAGGAAGCTGATGGTTTAGTGGGTTGGGATGCTCAAAAACTCATGGAGCTTTGTACATGTGTCACAGGTCATTGGAAGAAATAGTTTATATGATTTTCTTTATTGGCCGTTTTAAATTGCCTCTATAGCGCCCCCTGCAATATTTCAAAAGAGCAGCCCCAGCGCTACGTTTGGGCTACATGTATGAAACTTGGTAGGCACATGTATCTCATAGAGACTTAAATATAAGTCTCTTGGGACCATGCTCTAAACCCATTTTCAATTTTGTATGAATTTATACAATATTTCGACGATGCAGCCCTCGCAGTACGTTTCACTATCTATATATAAAATTTAGATCTATAACATTTGGTAAACAGATGTATCACATGTAGACTGACAAAAAGCCCCTGGAGCTCTAAGCTCTAAACCCAACCGGAAGTCAGCCATTTTGAATTTAGTGAAAAAAAACACATTTTTGCGAACTCCTACATGCTGGCTCCGATTTCTACGAAATTTGCTGTGGATCATAAGTGGATCTAGATCATCAAAAGTTATCAAAATATTTTTGATATCTCTTTGTGTTTACAAGATATGGACCAATACACTTCTTAGGTGCGTGGCAAAATATCAATACACATAACTTCTCAACCATTTGTTCTAAATTCCCAAAATATTCAGCATATGTGCACATCGCATCCAGTAACATACCCTGAGAATTGTTTTGCATTCGACCACTAGGGGGCGCTACAGTAAACCCACAAAGCCTACTGGCCAAAGGAAATGTCTGATGTAACTCAGCTGGACTTGTTCCAAATAGTCCCAAACTTCTCATCGCTGCTTGCAGCTTTAATTAAAACTGCGAGCAGCGATGAACGGGCCCTCGCAATCTGCAGCGCGTCGGGGGTGCCGGCGGGACTCTGGCCTGCGCGGCCGAGAACGTCCGCGACCGTCTGACGGCGCGTCCGCGAGCGAGACAGATTTAATCCCGCGTGGATCGCCTGATGCTGGAAATGATGCTTTGCAAATAGTCTGATGCTTCCTGTATCCTCTGCCTGGCGCTACAGAATGTGTGCAAACATGCATCATGTGTCAAATGTAAACCACATTGTGTAAAAGTAATGTAAATTGGAGGAGTTTGTCACAAAACGCAGATTTCCTTTGGCCAGCAGGTGGCGCTGTGAGTACTAGTGAAAATAATCTTGTAGACATCCTCAGGCCATGAGTGTTATCAAGCAAGTGAAGTTTGAGACTGTTTGGAACAAGTCCAGCTGAGTTACATCAGCTTTTTTCATGGGGAATCACGTAAAGTAGCCGCCCGCTACGGCTAAACGATTCCGTCAAACGTAAAGCTTTTGATAACGTTTAATCACAACGGTCTTGATATGGTACTGACAAAATTTCAAGTGGATCTGATGAAGTTCCTAGGAGGAGTTCGTTAAAGTTTAGCGACTAGAAATAGGCCAAAATCTATTGAAAAATGACACATAAATGAAACTCGACGACTTTGGGTAGGGTTTAGAGCATGGTCCCAAGAGACTTATATTTAAGTCTCCATAAGATACATGTGCCTACTACGTTTCATACATGTAGCTCAAACGTAGCGCTGAGGCTGCTGTTTTGAAATATTGTAGGGGGCGCTATAGAGGCAATTTAAAACGGCCAAGCCAAAAAACCATATACACTATGTCTTCCTATGACCTATGACACATGTATAAAGTTCCATGAGTTTTTGAGCATCCCAACCTACCAAACCATCAGCTTCCTTTTTCATGGCGAACGATGCGTCGCCACGGCAACAGTGTTAAACAAAAACGCACAATATTCATGATCATCCATCATCAATGTCTTGAGACTATGCTTACCAAATTTGAGACTCATCAGGTCACCTGGCTAGGAGGTATAAATAAAAGTATAGAATATGACATTTCCTTTAGCAAGTAGGCGGCGCTATGAGTTATTGAATTTTTTTCAATTGCCGTATGTTTAGGCTTGAAGTAGCATCGTGCATAAGAAGTTTTGTGCGGATTGAATAATGTACCTTGGAGTTATAACAACTTATAAGAAATTATTTTGTCAAAAACAATGAGGGAAAATGGCCGCCACGTCAAGGTTCTTCGATGAAAACTCTAGATTTTGATAACTTTTAATCACAAAGGTCTTAAGAGTATCCTGACCAAAGTAGAAGTTGATCGCTTAAAATCTCTAGGAGGAGTTCGTTAAAGTAGGAAGGCTAAAATCTGCAAAAAGTGACAAAAAGCACAAATTCGCGGGTTTGCTGTAGCGCCCCCTAGTGGTTAAATGCAAAACAAATCTCAGGGTATGTTACAGCATGCGATGTGCACATATGGCACTGACAGAGGAAGGCTGCAGTCAGATGAGCGCAAAAAAATATTCCGCCTCTCACAAACCGAAAGAATAAGATCTGAATCTGAAAAATATAACACCTCAAATATCGAAATATATATGAAAGTGAAAAATTTAAATAAATATTTTATTCAAAACAATTCCAGAACTGAATCAAAGTTACATTTTGCCCCAAAAAACTTTTCCTTCACTTATTTTGAATTTGAATTTATCAAAACTATTGGCCTGGATTTGGCTCCATATGCTTGTCGATACTAAGGTCTCCATAGGAAAGGATGGCATCGTAGGTCCCATTATTTGCATCTCCCCAGCAACCCTAACTCGGACTGAGTTCCAGTATTCCTGTGTGTGGGACTACAAAATTACCTTTTAATATGCCAAGTAAAAAAATATACTGCCTTCACTTTTACTCTAAGGTTTGCGTGGCTGAATCATGGAGAAACGTATTGAGTACTGGGGTGTCCAATATTACATTATTTTCCCCAAAACACAAGTCAAGAACTAGTGGTGTTTAATCATCCTGCTTTTAAGAAACAAGTCTGAAAGAGGTGTTATTTATCTGAAAGCACTGCAATAATTGCTAATAAGATTATAAACCCACACATTACAAATACAGACTACAATGTCTGCTCTCTCCATTTTCCTAACCTGCAAGAGGACATATATGAGAAAATCCCCTACCACTCAATAATTTAAGTCGCTCTTTCCACATCCTGATGGCAAATATGGAACATATCACGAGCTGCTTTCCCTGTGACTGAACTGAAGAACAGCTGTGTCTCAAGAATGAGAAGAACAAGAAACCAGATGTCTTACTATTTTGAGCCACCAGGATCTTCCCCTTTTTCGCGGTTCCATATAGTACTCCAGACATAGGCAGCATATCCATGCAAAATCAATCCATTTATCCCAATATCTATCATCCATCATAAACACCATTAGCTACTCACCCGTGTGGTGGGCGTTCGGCCGATGTAGGGATTCTGGACTACACTGCTCATGATAAAGCTTTGTGCCAAGCTTTAGTACGTGTTTTACTCTGCCTAATACCTAGCAGAGCAGCTTCTAGAGTGCTATCAAAGTAGTTGGAGGAGTTAATATGGTTTTCCAGTCCCTCCAACTTGGTCACACGGCACACAAAGAGCCCTATCAGCAACCCTCCCTACACTGCAGAGGCCAGAAAATAATTTCACAACTAAATTATTTATCTTGGCACTAAAAGTAGCATCTGCCCTAAAAGCTTGTCTGTAAAGGCAGAAAGCATGCTAAAAGCATTTTGCTTGCTCCAACTCATCAGTCTTGCAGACTGTGTATTTCAGGGGGAAGCGTGAGAGAAAAGTAACCCATGGCGTCTTCTCTTATTTTGCACATACATCTCTATTTTATGTATTGCCTTCATGATAGATATGCTCACATCTTCTTAATTTGTGTATGTCAGATGGGGGGGAATAACACTGGATTTCTGATTTTTTTATTTGTTAATTGAATCTGACAGGCACTTTGTGCTTAACATCAGGAAGTTGCAGGTCATCCAGGTTTTTATGTCCTTAAGACATGCTTGAAGTTTAGCGAGCTGGTTGGTTTCGTCTGGCTTGATCGATAGATATAATTGAGTATCATCTGCATAACAATGAAAGTTTATGGAGTGTTTTCTGATAATATTTCCTCAGAGAAGCATATATATGGTGAATAAGATTGGTCCAAGCACAGAACCTTGTGGAACTCCATGACTAACTTTGGTGTTCATCGAGGTTTCCTTGTTTACATATACAGACTGAGATCGATCTAATGAATAGGACTTAAACTAGCTTAGTGTGGTTCCTCTATTGCCAATCAAATGTTCTAGTCTATGTAATGGTCAATGGTGTCAAACGCAGCACTAAGATCTAACAAGACAAGAACAGAGACAAGTCCTTTGTCTGATGCAATTAGAAGGTCATTTGTAATTTTCACCAGTGCTGTCTTTGTGCTATGATGCTTTCTAAATCCTGACTAAAAATTCTCAAATAAACTATTGTTATGCAGAAAGTCACAAAACTAATTTGTGACTCCTTTCTCAAGGATCTTAGAGAGGAAGGTGTTGGGAACGAAAAGGAGCGTGTTTGAGTTATCAGCATTTAAGAAAAAATAATTATTGACATCAATTGAATTATTAATGTCAGTAAGATTATTAACAATTATTAATTACGGGGCACCACCCTGCGAACAGGGACCAATAACCAAACGATAAACTAAGTCTCATAATTAGTATTCACTCACAATATCATTAGTCAAAGTACTATTCCACATTCAGAGTGAAAGTGAAGGTTTAAGTTCGAGCAACAGACCACATATACAGCTATTATCACAATACATGCACAAAGTAATCACAGACAGCTGCTCTTTAAAATATAACAGTTTATTAAGTTCCAAAAATAATGATATTGTCAACTAATATCTAAAACTAACAACTATACATTTATGAGCAAGCTATCTAAAATCAACAAACTATGCAAAGAGGGTGTGTGTGTGTGTGTGTGTGTGTGTGTGTGTCTATGTGTAGGGGGGAGGAGCGAGAGAACAGCTCAGACAACGTATAACGTAATCTGAAACGTGGCGACGTCTCTCGCGAGACCACAAGATGACGCGAGACTCGACAATTGCGATAGACAATAGAGATCTCGTATCGACACGTGTCTGAGGCCGCACCCCGGAGCTACATTAGCTTAAAGCTATATGTGTGTGTGGGTTAGTAAAAGAAGAGAGAAAGCAAGCAAAACAAAAGGGGTCCTCCAAAAATAGATTAAGATCCTCCCCGCCGCGGTGGAGTACGGAAGATTGGTCTCTCAGCTCCAGAAATACAGCCGGCGACTCTTTGTCACAGCCGCGGTTCTGACCTCTGAACTGATGAGAAACAACTTCTGCCTCCACGAGCGGTGAACCATCTCAACACGAATTGCGGCAGTATTGAAATACACAGCATTAACGATCCCAGCGATTGTTGAGCATACACCACATTATAAAAATGACAATAACTTAAGCAACACAAAACAAGATAATAAACACAATAACCTAAATCTAGCCCAGACACCGTTAGTAGCCTTACTAGGAGGTGGTTTCGTGGTTGACGATAGTGGTCCTTCTGAGTTTGTCGGTGGAACTCAGGCAGCGCGGCTCCGTGCAGCGCAGTAGATTCTCTCGGTAGCAGATAATTTCTTCGGCTCAGTAAGGGAATTCCCGTCCTTGCGGCTAGCACAAAGTCTCTTCACTTCTGCAGGAAAATGGTTTGCTTCCTCGTCCAGGATGCGAACAAAAACAAAACAAACAGTCCAGTAGATACGTCCAGTGAATCTAAAACTGTTAAACCTAGGATTTATTTTTAAAACAGCAACGTTGCGTGTGTGTTTTCTTGCACCAACGCAGGGTCGGGGGGAATAGCGATGCGTTCAGTGTTTTTATAGTTTTGGGGGTAATCTGGTTGTAAAACCGGAAGTCCCGCCTTGGCATCCCTGGGCTCGTCCAATGAGAGCAGTGTTGCATTTGGATGATGAGTTCACACCTTAATGTGAACTTCTTCCAAGTGGGGGGTTTGGTGCTTATCAAACCAAATCAGGATCCAGGTTGCCCTGCAAAAATGGAAGGCCCAATCTCTTTGTCCCAAAGCACATGGGCCCAACAAAGGGAAGGTTAGAGAAGACAGGTTGATCATATCTAGTAAAGACGTGCTAACTAATGGTAAAAACTCTTTTAGCAGCCTAGTCGTTGTAGGGTCTAAGAGACAGGTAGAAGGTTTAGACGGAGAAATTGTTGAAGTCAATTTGTCAAGGTCAATGGGAGTAAAGCCATCTAAATATATAAGGGTGTATAGCTGTTTCCAAGGTTACTCTATCAGTGCTGGTTGAGAATAGGAGATTATTAATTTTCTCTCTAATAGTTATAATCTTATCATTAGAGAAGTTCATGAAGTCATTACTAATGAAACTCTAGCATAAATTCAGACAGGAAGACTATACTCTTGCATGCCTAAGCCCATAGTTTAATTACCATACATCGGCTATCACTCCTCATGCATGCACACTCATTATTTCCTTGCTGTTATCGTTTGGAGCTGTCAATGATGATATCAGCTATCTTGATCAGCTGGTCTCTCTAGCCAATAGCACAAGGACATCATTAGCCTATCATCTTGCTGCTGTCTCTCTTAAATATGATTGTCTCTCTACCTTCAATCGTGCTACTGTTACGCAACCCTCCACCTCCCCATCTCCGCCCAATCTTCGCAGATTCATCAACTCATCATTCTATTAACCTCATCAGCCACCATCACCAACAGTATCTGGACTCCACGGGGGGATTTATATTGTTGCCGCTCAAGGTAATCACAACTCGATCACAAATCTCCTCGTCAAGTTCAATCACCAAAGAATTTCTGTGTAACTCATTAACGCAGCATCTGTCATAATAAATGTTAACTACTAATCATTCACTTCTCTCTCCTGATTAAACTGAGGTCTATAGGAATACACAGCTCAACAGAGCTGTGACTCTCTGTCATCCTGGCTACAACGATCCCGGACCGCTATCCGGTTCCACATATTCAAGACTTTTCTGCCCACTTGTCGGATAGCGTGGTGTTTTCGAAAGTGGACCTTGTACGAGGCTACCATCAAGTGCCCGTTCACCCGCTGGACATTCCCAAGACGGCGCTGATCACTCCATTCGGCCTGTTTGAGTTCTTGAGGATGCCTTTTGGCCTCAAAAATGCAGCACAAACGTTCCAGCGTTTAATGGACACGGTGCTGAGGGACCTGCCTTTCCTGTTTGTCTACCTGGATGACATCCTGGTGGCCAGTTCATCAAGAGTGGAGAATATGCACGGGTTGATCGTCAACCCGGCTAAGTGCCAGTTTGGATTGACCACCATTGACTTTCTGGGACACCGCATCACGAAGGACAGGGCGGTTCCCCTTCCATCAAAGGTGGAGCGGTGACTAACTTTACACGCCCACTCACAGTGAGGGCCCTGCAGGAGTTTTTAGGCATGGTGAACTTTTACCATCGCTTTATTCCCCGAGCAGCGCAATTGATGCGCTCCCTGTACGAAGCCCTGAAGGGCAAGGCCGTCAAACAGGCTGTTGACTGGACCGAAGAGAGGGAACTTGCATTTGTGGATGCTAAAACAGCTCTGGCAAACGCAAAAATGCTGGAACACCTGTCACCTAAGGCTCCGATTGCCATCACCACGGACGCTTCGGACTACACGGTGGGCGTGGTGCATGAGCAGTGGGTGGCAACCGCTCGCTTTCTTCAGTCGACAGTTGTAGCACTTTCGATCGTGAGCTCCTCGGCCTCTTTCTGGCCATTCGGCATTTCCGGTTCCTGCTGGAGGCTTGGCAGTTCACTGCGTTTGTGGATCACAAGTCACTGACGTTTGCCATGGGTAAGAGCGCCGAACCATGGTCCGCACGCCAGCAGCGCCAGCTCTCCTTCATCTCGGAGTTTACCACGGATCTACAGCATGTAGCGGGCAAGGAAAACCTGGTCGGAGACTGTCTCTCCAGGGCCGTCACCGGGGCTGTCCAGTTAGGATTGGACTATAACAAGATGACTGGGGATCAAGTTACAGACCCGGGTGTTCAGGAATTGAGGACGGCAGTTACGGGACTGCGGTTGGAGGTCCCGTTTGGCGAAACTGGCACTATGCTCCTGTGTGACGTCTCCACAGGCTAGCCACGGCCGGTTGCTCCCGACGAATGGAGACAACAGGTTTTCAACGCTATTCATGGTCTGTCACACCCTGGCAAGAGAGCATCTCAGAAGTTGGTGGCAGCGAAGTTCGTCTGGCACGGACTGAAAAAGGATGTACGAAAGTGGGCCGGGACTTGTGTCGTGTGCCAGCGCTCCAAGGTGCACCGTCACATAAAGACCCCTTTCGCACAGTTCTCGGTTCCAGAAAGGAGGTTCAATCACATGAATGTGGACTTAGTAGGACCTTTGCCCCATCCCGTGGTTTCACACATCTCCTCACAATGGTAGATCGAACCACTCGCTGGCCAGAAGCTGTCCTACAGCAGATGAGGTGGCTCGGGCTTTTATTCAGACTTGGGTCGCCAGGTTCGGAGCCCCAGCTGACGTTTCCTCGGACCGAGGCCCACAGTTTACATCAGAGCTCTGGAATGCAGTTGCAGGAAGCCTAGGGGTGAAGCTCCATCGCTCTACTGCCTACCACCCGCAGTCTAATGGTTATGCGAGCGGTTCCACCGATCTATGAAAGCTGCTCTCCGGGCCAGCCTCAAAGACAGCAGTTGGGTGGACAGGCTTCCGTGGGTCATGTTGGGGCTTAGGACAGCCCCCAAGGACGATCTTCAAGATCTTCATCTGCCGAGTTGGTTTATGGACAGCCGCTGCGGGTCCCGGGGGAGTTTATCCCCAAAGTCACAGACCCTTGGTCTGCGACCCAGCAGCGGGAAACGCTCCAATAAAAAGCCAGACTGTTCAAACCGGTGCCCACGTAGCAGCACGGCTTCCCACAGTCGTTCGTCCCGTCCAGCCTCAAGTCAGCGGAGTATGTGTTCGTTCGCCAGGATGGCCACCCAACCCTTTCAACCCCTCTACGTCAGGCCGTTTCGTGTTCTGGAGCCAAGACCTGCAAGGTCGACATGGGCGGCAGGCTGGAACACGTGTCGGTTGACCGCCTTAAACCAGCACATCTGGTTGGCCGAACCCCCACAGCGGGGCGTCCTCGTGCCCTCCCACCACAAGACCCGGAAGTTTCCTTCGACGGTGGTCCTGCCTCCTGCTCCAGAGACACGGAGTCGGGCTGGTCGGTTGATTCTGGCCCCGAGACATTAAGTGTTTTTTGACTAATCTCTAGTTTTGGTGTATTGTGGGGGGACACATGTAGGGGACTAAAGGACCGAATTCACGGGTGCCCTTTAAGAGAAGGGGCGTAACCCTGGTGACAAGAGGGGTTAAAGGGTAGAAGGAAGTAAATTCACGTAGGCAATGATGGAGAACCTGGCGGGGGTGATTGGGAGGAACGGCTTGCCCGATCTGAACCCGAGTGGTGTCTCGCTATTGGACTTCTATGCAAGCCACGGTTTGGCCATAACGAACACCATGAACATAAGGTGGCTCATAAGTGTACCTGGTACCCAGTGGTGGGCCGTCAGGTCCTTCAAGGCCTTCTCTGCTGGCCTAAACAGAATCACAAAGTTATAGCTATTTTATAATTTAAAATGTTTTCTTAAATACACTACATGTATTATAATTTATAAAAATATTTTTCCCATTATCTTATGTTCTCATTGCACAGCTACTGTCTTCCTCAGTTGCTCTGCATCCAGTGCAGCTTGTCGTAAGTAGAGCTTTTATCCAATCAGATTTCACCTCTGTGTCTCGAGGTAAGAAGAGAGGCCTGAGGCCTGCAGACTCACAAGTGAATCCCTTTGCAGTTTAAGTGAATGGGGACGATATTGTTGATTGTCATGGTGTTCAACCAATCAGATCTTTAGTTTGACATGTTGGGCGTATTCTTTGACGTGCCAGAGCCTGCTTGCTGGCCTACAACCACGTCAGCATTACGTGCAGCTCAGTTTCCAGGTGCAGCTCTGCAGTGAGGTGCAGCGTGTGCTGTGATTGGTCAGTGGGCGAGCACGTGACTATTGTGAAACAAAACTTAAAATAGCCATCAGAGGCTTAGTCGGAGTAGTAAGAGTTCCAATTGAAAGATATGGAAGAAATTATGACATTTTTTGCATTTTGCTTGGTGTAGATTTCTTTTTTTTATACCTAGCTTTGTTTTTTTAACACTCAATGGCTGAAGGAGGAGAAACGAAGCCTACCGTCATGCGCGGAGTTGATTGTTAAGCTAGTTTAGCCTAGCTTCTCAGAATTTTCCAAATGCACTAGTATTATTCAAACGTATTGTTCGGTTTGTAAGCCTCGTCCCGAATGGTTTAATACGAATACGTGTATTATTAAACTCCTAGAAGCAAATAACCGTAGCTGTGGCGCCATCATGAGGTTATTAGGTGTTGTTTCAGCTGCAAGACAGCACTGAAGGCCCAGGTATAAAATGCATGACCCGCCACTGGTACCAGAACACCTTAGGCCGGAGACCTATGATCGACTTTGTAATCGTATCATCCGATCTGCGGACGTATTTCTTGGACACTTAGGTGAAGAGAGGAGCAGAGCTGTCAACTGATCACCACCTGGTGGTGAGTTGGATCAGATGGCGGGGGAACCGGCTGGAAAGACCCGGCAAGCCCAAACAAATAGTGAGGGTGAACTGGGAGCGTCTGGCGGAGGACCCTGTCTGGCAGGTCTTTAACTCCCACTTCCGGAATAACTTCTCACACATCCTGAGGGAGGTTGGGGACATGGAATCCGAATGGACCATGTTCAAACCCTCTATTGTGGATGCAGCCGCTAGGAGCTGTGGCCGGAAGGTCATCGGTGCCTGTCATGGTGGCAACCCGAGAACCCGGTGGTGGACACCGGAGGTGAGGGAAGCCATCAAGCTGAAGGAGGCCTTCAGGGCCTGGTTGGCTCAGGGGTCTCCTGAAGCAGCTGAGAGGTACCGGCAGGCCAGAAGGGCTGCAGCTGCAGTGGATGCTAAAACTCGGGCATGGGAGGAATTCGGAGAGGCCATGGAGGACTTTCAGTTGGCCTCAAGGAGGTTCTGGCAAACCATCCGACAGCTCTGGAAGGGAAAGCAGGGCCTACCCCAGGCTAGTCTCAGTGGGGGGGGGGGACTACTGACCCGGACTGGGGACATTGTCGGGCAGTTGAAAGAGCACTTTGAGGAACTCCTAAACCCAACCAACATGTCCTCTGGAGAGGAGGCACCTCAAGACTTAGGGGTGGGGAGCTCACACCCTGGCGGAGGCCGCTAAGGTAGTCAAAAAGCTCCATGGTGGCAAGGTGCCGGGGGTGGATGAGATCCGTCCTGAGATGTTGAAGGCGCTGGACATAGTTGGGCTGTCTTGGCTGACACGCCTCTTTAATGTCGCATGGGGGTCGGGATCAGTGCCCATGGACTGGCAGACCGGGGTGGTGGTTCCCGTCTTCAAAAAGGGGGACCGGAGAGTGTGATCGAATTACCGGGGTATCACACTACTCAGCCTCCCGGGGAAGGCTTATGCTAGGGTGCTGGAAAGGAGGCTCCGACCGTTTGTCGAACATCAGATTCAAGAGGAGCAGTGCGGATTCCGGCCCGGGCGTGGAACAGTGGACCAGCTCTTCACGCTCGCAAGACTACTTGAGGGGTTCTGGGAGTTTGCTCAACCAGTCTACATGTGCTTTGTGGACTTGGAGAAGGCTTTCGACCGGGTCCCTTGGGGGTTATTGCGGGGGGTGCTGCAAAAAAAAGTAACAAGGTGGACATGAACATAATCTCAACACTGGTTTGATTTAATATATTGTGATGCAATATGCAATTCTTACACTATGGTATACAATGATGAACGTGTGAAATAACGAAGTAAAATAAATACATAAATTTATAAATTTTTGTGATTCGCAGTTTTCTGCCAGAATTCCTCCCTACCTTATTTGCTGCAAACGTCTTGCTTTTTGCTGCAGTTATGTTTTTCTATTCTTCCTATCGGTCAATTATAAAAAAAGTGTTCCTCTTGACTGACCACGAACTGCAATGCCTTTCTGTCTTCACTTCCTGTCATCTTCCCACTGTTGACTTTGTACTGGCATGATAATTATAAGTAAACCACTGCCCTCAATAAGACTCAATGACTGATTGTATCCATAACTCACTTATGCAATTAAAAAAACATGAACAAATTATGTTTTGAATGAATCAGTCATTTTGACTGCCCTACAGATGCGTCTGCTGCAGCAGTGACTAAACTCAGATTAATGAGTAAGTTAACGGACAGCAAAGTCTATAAATACACTGTATGAAAATACCATCTAGAACAACACGTACACAGGACTACCCAGTACATTTTCATTATTTTGTGCAAAATTGGATCAATCAAATTGAAAACAGACTTGCTGTAGCTGTGGTTAGTTGAAGCTCATTTTGATAATCAATATATTTATAGATGTCACTCAGTATAGTATCCATGGCATATAGAAACATACAGCAAAGTTTACTTTTAGTGGTCAACAAGTCAAGAGGACAACCCACCAACATACATTCAAATCTCTGCAAGAACATTCATGGCCCAAATAAATTGGCTTGTCAAATTTATCAGACAAAATGTGTTGCTTGGATTTCTCCTTCCTTATTCTTATTTAGTTGTACTCGACACTTTTACACAACACTTACATCTCACTTGTTTATAGTCTTATCTGTTCGTTGTTTATAGTCCTGTTATCTGTTCGTTTGTGCACTTTATTTTATATTTCACTTTATTTTATATTTTACTTTATATCTTTCTGTAAATTTTAATATGTTTCTCCTTTGCACTGTTGATTTTTGTTGATTGTTAAAAGTTATGCACCTCCCATCATGTCAAATTCCTTGTATGTTCAACATACCATGGCAATAAACGGTTCTGATTCTGATTCTTATATGTCTTTCACACGACATTAGTGTGACAAGCCGAGGCGCAAGAGGTGACTGAGAGGAATGAGGACACGTCTAAGCGAAATGAGATGCAGCCAGGACCAGTCTAATGTTAATCATCATACACAGTTTGAACATGTATTCAAACATTCCGCATTTCACAGGGTTTGTGTCAAAGTGGTACAAGGTTTGATTAATAAGGAAGCCACTTGTTTAGATACGTCTTCTATATTTTCTTGTCTGGAAAACTGTTCAGTGTTTTGTGCCCAAAATTTGTTTTCACAGGAGTCGTATTACATGAAAAGAAAACTAGGACTGGGACTTCACAAAACCCATCCATTAATTTTATTAATAGTTCTACTTGTCTGTTTTCTGAGAAAAGCAAAATTGATGTAAGAAAAACTGACACCCAATAAGGTTATTTACAAAATATTAGCAATGTGTTTCTATGACATTTGTGGAGAGAACAGGTTACAGGTACATGCAATTTTGCGTGAGACACAGCTGCATTTGACTAACATAACATACAATCAACATAACATACACCAACCTATATAATAGATACTAACTTGCAACATTTACATGAAATTCCACTGGAGTAAAAATATAAAATGTAGGCCTACTCTATAATTCACAGTAATAGTGGCCTGTCAATCATGACTTATGTGTTTTAGAATGTGGATGGTGCGACAGCAGAGATAAAATAGGGCGTTTTTAGCAGGAAGAATATATTTGGGAAAGAAATACACTCACCTTTTAAAAGGGTACACAGATTTTTTTTATGTCATGTTTGGCTACTTGCACTGAACAGAAAAGAAAAAATGTTAGCATTAGAGACTGGCATTTCAAATCACAATTAACTAAAGTGACATTCAGTCTCTTACCTACTTCTGTTACAAAATTAAAAATAATCACAAAACAGCATTATGTTTCGTCTTCAATGTATTATTACTGAAACATTTCCAAACATGCCATTACTGGTGTATTAGGACTGGTTATGACTCAATGGAAACTGAGTGTCAAATTCTTTCTTTTTTTTTTAAAGCCACAATTTGTATATTTTGAAAATGTACACTTATGGCGCCCCCTTTGACATTGGTGTTGACTCTATTCCAGTATACCGAGGAATTGTGTCAAAATTGGACAATTACACATTAAGTGATTTACAACGAATGTTCAGTGGCGGAAGTTGCGTCCTTTATGCAGCTATTCAAAAGTAAGGGCGTAAAGCGGGGTGATGGATGGCAAGTGTGTGTCTATCTAGGACACAGGAAATTAAATCCGGTCATTGACATGTGCCTATTTATTATACGTAACCACAATCATTCTCTTACCATAGCATACTAGCTGCTGTGCTCAGATATTGTGAAAACCAGGAATTTGAAGGGCATTGTCACTAAACATAATCTAGGATTTTTTAGGATCGTCCAATACTGACACTCTTGTCTGGTGATAAGGTTGGTTTACTCATATTTTTTGTGAAAAGTTACTCTTGAACACAGAACGGAGATTACAGCCTAAAGCCATTGGCCGCCAATATGCATGGAAGTTCTGCACCCGGCAGTAGTAGTCCGTTTCCTAATCCACTAAGTATGAAACAGAAAGATGAACATAAAAAACAAGCCACTGTCAATCCAATTAAACAATTTTGACATATGCTTTGAATATAATAATATAATTCTGCAACATATAATACATTATTAATTAGCTTGTGATAAGGGCTGACATGGAGACATACCACACAAAAACTACTGCCGACTGAAGCTCAACGGCATATAACTGCAGACTCTTGGCTGTGTATGTCAGGACCTTTTGACGTTGTGTCATGTGGATTTCAGGCTCCTCTGGGGGGCTTCCCAGAACTAGAAAGGTGTGCCCAATAAAGTCACTGAGTGTTATTTATGACTGCACAACAATTGTTATCATTAATATTGTCAACACTGGTTTGTCACAGGCACACACCGAATTTAAAAGCTAATTTAATGGATAGCAGTTAGCATTTATTACTACACTGTAAAAGGGATATTCTGCCATTAGAAACACATCATTTTTCTAGATATGCACACTGAATTGTGTAGGATAACCATGAATGACTTTACTATGTTGGTGCGCACAGTGCTGGTATATTCTGTTTCAGAACCTTAATAACAGAATCCCCAATTCGATTTGTGAATAAGATAATCCTTTATTAGTCCCACAGCGACAAATGTCTTTGGAGAAGCCACACCTCCTGACGAAGACTGATGTAACAGCCCCTGCCCTCACCAGGGAGATACCTGGTTGTTTCTCCAACACGTCCAGCAGGCCGTCAAGTGACTGGATGAGGAAGTCAGTGCAACTCTTGCTCATAACGCCTTTTGAGCATGTGGACTGACCTACATCGTGATCTACCAAGAGGCATGACATTTCCATAGAAAAAAAAGGATTTAATGGATTTGATCTCAAATGAGATGACTCCACACACACTAGCTGTGACTTTCACCGACTGTTGAGTTATTTCAAATTTAAAAAAAAAAGTTAAGTGTTGTATCAGGAGAGAACATGAATGAGACAGCGAGTGAGCAGAAGTACAGGCTGACAATAAAACTGGCACTGATTTGCAAATCCAAACAAATCTAACGCACCAGTGAATGATTCAATGTTTCACTGGATAGGATTCAACACATTAAAACGATCCACAAATGTTTAACTATTGGCAGTGATCGGACATTTGAAATTTCACATTAGGCCAGAATCACAGCTGCTGGTACCAAGCCAGATTGCAAAACAAAGAATTTGTTAAAACAAAGCCAAGACACAAGAATGTCGAGAGTGAATAAATGTGAGCCAATCAAAAAACAATCTAAAACGGTTCATCTTTACTGACAAGAGAACTCTGGCAGTCTTGAGAAAGTAGGATAATAAGCGGAAAGAAATAGAAAAACAAATTGTAACCGGAAGGCCTTTACAAACCCTGGGTATTTTTCTTTTGTTGGTGCAATTCATTTCCATGTCAATTTTATTATTCCGAACCATTGTTTTTGTCATGAAAACACAGAATGCAAATATTATGCAGCAAGAAAAGCAATATACTTTTTTTCAAAACAAGGTTGATTTTTCTGAGCTTTGGCGCTGTAAATAAAGGCATCAACTATTCAAACTGTGCGGAAGTATTCTGAATTTTGGTGTTGTTAATCCTGGTGTGTAAAAGCCTTAAGTCCTACGGTCTCTGTGCCTTTCTATAACATACAAACCACTCTTATCATTGGGGTTGATCCAATCAATCTATAATGTACCTAAAAAAACTTGGAATAAAATAACCAGTTTGACAATAGGGTACAACTCCCACTGGGAGTAACTTCTCAGCGTTTTTCCTGTAATGAAAAGAACTGGACTTTGAACAGGTTGTGAAGATCACCTATCATTTGACTTAACAAAAGTGTTTCAATGAGCAAATATACCAGAAACAAGAAATTAGTTAAATTCAATGCACGCATTAATCAGCATTCTCCTCCGTGAAGAAAATTAAATCACCTTGCATGCTATGCTTCAGGGTGCCATGTCGATATCCTATGACCTTAGCTCTCAAGGAATCAATGCGGTGTGTAGAAGTCCTTCAGTTCCTTTCAGGCACACACTTCAGGTACCTTAAATGACACAACCACATCTCACCCTATTTCCTGTGGGGGAGGCACAGCAGTTCTTTCTAAGATACAGAGTCTTTGGTAGCTCCTTGAGGGCTCCCTCCACTTGTGACCAAATTACGGAGCAGTTTACGCCGACCAGCCTGGTAGTCCTCCTCGTCAACATTGACCAACAGTTTTATAGCTTCGTGGCCCACAGCCTGTTTTAAGGAATCTGTGATAAAGACCCCTTTAAGGGCCTCTAGCAATGATCCATTGATGTAGTCCCTCCAGAAGGCATCCAAGTAGGTAAGCTCAGAGAACTTGATGTCACAGATGATGGAGCCCAAGTCTCGGGATTTGAGGATAGTGTTTGCCTGATTGAAGCGCTCAAATTGTCTCTCCACTGCCTCTTGCTTATTGGAGAAGACGTTGCCCTGAAGTGCAGACTCGTGCTGGCAGTATTCAGCACGAACCCGGAGTCGGATATCTAGAGGAGAGCACAAAGTAAGAAAGAAAAAGATCAACTGAGACCCCTACTTTGATTATTTGAGTAGGACAAGAACAAATCAGCAAACAAATAATACCAACATTTTATGTCTGAAATTATTCCAATCATAGTTGAGCCATAGCTGGCAACCAGCATGCCCTTAGACAATTGCTTGGTGTATGTACAAGCCTAAAGACTCAAGTGTGGGGTATGCTCAAAATGAGTTAGTTTGTACCAATTGTCGTGTGATAATGTCTCAAGGACAAACTGTTCAGAACGGTCACACTATCACACAACACCACACGCTTTCAGACACTGAAAACGTACGGCACCCTATGGTACCACCGGCACAAATTCTGACTTTTTTATGCAGTGTGCAGACAAGCTTTCCCATTGCTCAGGACAGGTTGCAGGCCCAAAGGATGTACCAGCAGCTGCCGGTCTCTCTCTCTCTCTCTCTCTCTCTCTCTCTCTCTCTCTCTCTCTCT
>NW_022280138.1:822827-827063 GCF_004355925.1 Anarrhichthys ocellatus
TCTCTCTCTCTCTCTCTCTCTCTCTCTCTCTCTCTCTCTCTCTCTCTACGATGGGTGCAGGTATTTAAAAAAACCTGACCCACAATTACTAGCAGATAATGTCAGGTAATCATGACAGGGAAGAGAAACTTAACATAGCAAATGAAGTAAAAGAGAAGGAGAGAAAGAAAGAGATGAAAAGGTAAAGGAACAACTGAAGCAAGCAAGGAAACAAAAGGGATGAAGAGGACTAATGAAGAAAACAATGGAGGTACCAATGCAGGTATTAGTTAGGGATGTCAAGCTAGCCGGATAACATCAGCTTTGTGGAATAGGGCTCTGGCATCATCACATGGTTGTCTCAGGGAGACTGTAGGCCATGTCCACACTACTCCGTTTCCATTTGAAAACGTATATGTTTTGCTACGTTTACACTGAGCGTCCACACTACGCCGGCGTTTTCGAGCACCGAAAACATAAGAGTTTTAAAACGCTCCCAAAGCTGACATCTGAAGTCATGGTTAGAGGCTTTAGGGAGGGTGATGGACACAAAACGGAGGACTTTCCTGTACTTATTAATGATTCCAGAAAACTGCAGCTCGCCTGGTGTTCAAGTTCTCCCAAACAACTTCCCTTCTCCGTTCTCTACACTGGCTCCCTGTAAGAGCTCGCATCCACTCTGGTGCTAGCCTACAGGGCAGTGAAAGGAACAGCTCTTTCCTATCTCCAGGCCATGGTCAAGCCCTACACCCCCGCCCGACCACTTCGCTCTGCTGCCTCGGGGCGATCGGTTGCCCCGTCGCTCAGAGGTCCTTGCGGCCGATCAACCCGGTCACGGCTATTTTCTGTCCTGGCCCCACAATGGTGAAATGAACTCCCCACTGACGTCAGGACAGCAGAGTCGCTGCCCATTTTTCGGCGCAGGCTGAAAACTCACCTCTTCAAGAAGTACTACCCTCAGCCTTCCACTTAGCACTGATTGTATCCGAATTAGTTTGTTTCTGCACTGTACTTCTGGTCTGGTTTATGCTCTTAGATGCTTGTTTAAAGGAGATGCACTTATGACTTCTGATGACTAGTAGTTCTCTTGAATACTAGTTTGTTGAATACACTTATTGTAAGTCGCTTTGGATAAATGCGTCTGCTAAATGACTGTAATGTAATGTAAATTAAAATGATAATCTACTCTGGCTAAGGTAGCTTAACAATAGTAAAATAATAGCTGTGATTTAACGGCAAGCTTCCAATCTATACACACCTTTAAATTAGCAACCCGCTAAAATGAAGGGACATTACTTCATGGCCCTTGGGAGCAGCTGCACTTGGGACTGTAAGTACACTGGCTGTGGTCATTACAGTGACCACCTTTTGCCGGTGCACTTCTGTCTGGTAGTGTGATGAGAGGGCATGTGAACCCTTGTTGCTGTAGTTTATCTCCTTGGAGCAGAGGCTGCATTTAGCATACCCTGCCTTATCAATTTTTTTAAAACACAGAGCGGGAAGCTGTACTGCTCTCCCTTCACGTCTGTTTAGACCTCCACCTTTATCCAGGTCCAGCTCCACTTACATCTCAGCCCTGTGTGAAGCTGCGCTACACAAACAGCATCCTCTTCCTTAAGCTCTTTGACCACATCATCTTATCAGTATCCGGGTTCACGTTACGTTTTTTCCTCCTAAATCGCAATAATGATGAACGTTAACAGTCTACAAAGTTTCGCATGCAGTGGATATTAGCCATAACCAGCAAGTCTGAACTGTAACGGTACATAACGTAACTTAAACTTTAACGACAACACAATCCACTAACGTTAGTTGTAGGTGTAGACATCTTAACGCTGATTGGCCAAGACCCGACATGTCACATCAAAGATGTTTTATTGCGAAGATCACAACATAAACTTTTCTCCTTGTTTCACTCCAATCTGAGAAACGCTGGCTGGCCAGTTGACGTATAATAATTTTGTTACCTTTGGATATTAGTGACTTGATCATTATTATTGATGTAAAGAGCAGCTTTCTGTGATTACTTTGTGCATGTGTTTTGCGCAGTGGCACGCCGTGCATTTTATACCTGGGCCTTCACTGCTGTCCTGCAGCTGAAACACAGCTACGGTTATTATTTGTTTCGTGTCAAAATAAAGCCAACACCTATAGATAGAGTGCGTCGCCTCCCTGCTCTGACTGCAGCTGGGACTGCTGCGCCTGTGTGTGCTTTGGGGCGGCGGAGGTCCTCATGGCAGCACCCGCTGCTCGTTCACATGCAGAACGGTACGTGCTTTAACGAGTCAAAACACCACAAAAGTCTCCAACAACACCAGAACAAGTTGCTAGATTTGTCACTAGTAGCTTTTGACAAAAAAAGTCACCAGTAAGAAGTCCTTCTCGATTCATGGACGCCAGTGAAGACAGTCGAACCTCCCCAGTTGTATTTCTTGAATAGGTTTTAATGCGTTTGAGGGCTGAAAATGTCTCAACAAAGGCAGCAGATTTTGGGATTGTCACCGCCCAACATGTCACGCTAGCTCACTGACCAATCACATATGGCTAGACCAGCTAACAGGCTCTGGCGCGTCAAAGAACGCCCAACATGTCAAACTAAAGATCTGATTGGTTGAAGACTATGACAATCAACAATATCGTCCCCATTCACTTAAACTGCACATGGATTCACTTGTGAGTCTGAAGGCCTCGGGCCTCTCTTCTTATCTAGAGACACAGAGGTGAAATCTGATTGGATAAAAGCTCTACTTAAAACAAGCTGCACTGGAAGCAGAGCAACTGAGGAAGAAAGTAGCTGTGCAATGAGAAAATAAGATAATCGGAAAAATATTTTTATAAATTACAATACATGTTGTGTATTTAAGAAAGATTATTAAATTATAAAATAGATATAACTTTGTGATTCTGTTTCGGCCAGCAGAGAAAGCTTTGCAGGCCCTGACGGCCCACCACTGGTATTGTGATAATAGCTGGATATGTGGCTTGTGCTCGAATTCAAACCTTCACTGTTCACTCTGAATGTGGAATAGTATGTTGCATTTTGAGTGAACACCAATTTTGAGACTCAATTTATAGTTTGGTTAATGTTATTGACATGAATAATTCTATTGTTAATAATTTAATTTTTCATATTTGGTGATAACCAAACACACTCCTGATAGATCCCAACACCAGGTTTCTTATTAAAATTATGTTAAAAAAAAAAATTCAGCTTACTGAAAAAAAACAACTGTAACCTGATGTGTTCCTGGATTGGTCTAAGCCAATGTCATTATTCTCTTTGAGGCCAGACAAAAATGATGACCCCTCTCCATGTTGCATTTGTTTTTACCACATGTTTGCTTCTCTCTGCAGTCAGCTGAGGAATGACTTCTCCGTTTGCGGTTTTGTACAAGAGGAGTTGGCTTTGTTTGAGCAGGTCCAACATGGGGTCCTGACGGGGAACAGCAAATGACTGGCTGCGGACCTAGAAAGTGACATTAGTTTTAATGTTAATCAAGCTTCTGTATCACAGTGTGCAGTTACTTAAGAGACATTCAAGTAGTATTTATCAATATTCTTAGTCTTATCTTGCTGAAATGAAGGGTAAAAAAAAGAAAAAGAACTTGAACACACAAATACACAAACACACACCTGTTCTTCTGTGAGGCACAGTGTCCTTGTTCTGCACTGCTCCTCTTGGTGAAATGTAGCGCACTGATGTTTCTTCCAGGTACTTGTCGACAGGATCTGGGCAAACTGGAAACAACAGTTGATTTCTGATGTTATCATTAATTACAGTGCTAATCATCCGATTCAAACCAGTGGAATACATCATACAGAAATGTCAGTTTTTGTGCACTGCCATAGCTACATGAGCGTTAGCCTCCATCAAGTACACACCAACATGTTTATCAATTATTAGTTATATAAATGTTATTCATATCATTACTATTTTTTGCATTAAAAAAAAATATCTGTGAAACATATATATATACACATATATATATATACACATATACAGTTGTGTGAAAAAGTGTTTGCCCCTTTCCTGATTTCTTATTCTTTTGCATGTTTGTCAGACTTAAATGTTTCAGATCATCAAACAAATTTAAATATTAGACAAAGATAACACAAGTAAACACAAAATGCAGTTTTTAAATGAAGGTTTTTATTATTAAGGGGAAAAAAAAATCCAAACCTACATGGCCCTGTGTGAAAAAGTGATTGCCCCCCCTGTTAAAACATAAATTAACTGTGGTTTATCACATCTTTGGA
>NW_022280138.1:842063-884424 GCF_004355925.1 Anarrhichthys ocellatus
ACATATACACATACATATACATACACATATATACACACATATACACATATACATATACACACATATACATATACACACATATACATATACACACATATACATACATATATATATATATACATATATACATATACGTATACACATATATACATATATACATATACACATATATACATACATATACGTATACACATATATACATACATATATATATACACACACATATACATATATACATACATATATACATACATATATACACACACATATACATATATACACACATATACACACACACACACACATACATGATTTACATATCGCATTCAGTATGGGTATTTCTACATTCTGGGTGGTTGTGCCAGAGACTTCTTTTAACCATACTGCAAGCCCTTGGCATAAATAATGCTCATTCTGGGCCTTGATGGAATTTAAACTACTTGGAGGCAGCTCTGGCCTCATGGCTCATCAAGACACGCCAAGGAAAAGTTGGCAACTCTAGAATGTCTTGAGTTCTGCGGGACTGAATCCTAAAACTCAGAAATGAGTGAGCATTTTTGCACTTCTGGATACCTCGTCTCAAAGTCTAAGAGTTTTGTAAATGTATTTTGGTTAGCTCCTTTAATTAGGCCTGTGGTTAACATAAGCTTAACAGATTTTCTACGACACAAAATAAATTAGTGAATACCCCACTCGAGAATTTTGAAGCCATAAAATATCCTGTTGTAACAAGTTGCCAAATGAGACTACAAAACGGCATCATGCCGAACAGTAAACCACCTTCAGCTTAGCGGTGGTGACGAGAAGTCATGTGACCGTGGTGTGATTTGTTCATAGGTTAGGTTATAGATTATACGTTAGCTTGTTACTTCTGGCGATTGCATTTAAGCTTCAACAATCATAACATTTTTGTTAATTTGTGACAATTATCCTGCTGAACATCACGTGTAAGTATCATTAACGTTTCTTTGCCATGGAGCGTCTTTTCTATAATATTCCAAAATGTTGTCGAGGGAACCAGGTTTGCTAACTTCCGGGTTGGCCTACAAAAATACTTCCATGCAGCACTCCATTATGTTGCATAAAATAAAACTACATGACCTGCCATCTTGAGTTCTTAGAACAGAGTGGGTTCCACAAACCGTAAGACATTCAAACCAAACTGTCCAGTAACTATATATTTAAAGCCTAGTGTGACCATAGTGATGACAGTACATTACTCACCAGCCTGCCGTTTCCTGAGTGTGACGTAAGGCAATAGGTCGTGGCGGGTGATAATCCTTAGAAGTTGGAGAACATGTCGGAAGTTGGTCTCATCACAGCGACCTTGGCGCTCTAAGGCAAGCAGGAAATCCCGTCCACTTCTGATGCCACCACGCTCATATTCGTCAATCACGTCAACAAACAGGAATGACAGTACCCTGACATCCCGATGGGTTAGCTGGGCTCCAACTATGTCAAACATGCGATGAAGTGAGTAAAGCCCATGGGAATTGTCCACTGCTTCCTCAGGCCATGGCTCGAAGTCCCCATTTCTTTTGGACAAGCTGGAGTTGGTGCAGGAGGCAGGAATGTTCCTGTTGGCCACTTCTCCGCTTGCTGCTGCCACACCTGAGCAGCCTGGCCTACCTGTCAGAGCTCTGTGATCCAGAGGCCCAGCGGTGGCACTACTCTGACTCGAGTCCAGCTGATTGGCCTGAATGTGAGGTCGGGCCTGCTGAGCAGAGGAGTTCTGGGCAAGCTGGGGAGGAATAACAGCATTGGGAAGTTGTGGCTGCTGTGATGTCATCTCAGGGCCAGATGATAAGGGGTTCTTGAATCCCCTGCTGTCTTCGTCTGCTCCAACTGATGAGCTATGTATGGAGAGTGGGGGTGGGGGGGGGGGGGGGGAATCACATATGATTTTACAATCATCATGATGGCCATCATTATGCATCAATAACTAACAACATGATACAATTGCAAACAACTGTGCAGGACTTTCCACAGTCCCCTTAAACATTAAGAGAAGCAGCACAGAGCCTCATTATAACACAGTAAATGGTACGTATTTTATGAAGGTGGCAATTGTGTATACTAGGGTTGGGCGATAACACAATATATACTGTGAGATACATTTGTCAACAATGTTTTATATTGTGGTATACCTCTTATATATCTGGCTGTACTAGGCTATTGTGGGCAATGGACAAATCAATGAGCAGGACAGTTTATGGAAATATGAGATCTTTAAATGATTTTTGCAAAAATGTGATTAAGTACTTGGACACATGACCTATTTACAGTAGCAGGATTAGCCAAAACAGTTTTATCAGTGTAATACAAATGTAATTCATATTGTATGAAGTTAAGTCTGTACAAAAATACCTGTCTCCATCCAATCCACTGCAGTGTTAAGTATTTTAACTTACATTAAAACTGCAGTGGTCTCAGTCTTTCATTACAGCCACCATTTTTACATCCAGCCTAAGGTATGTGTACAGTTCTCACCTGAACTACATTAAAGAGTAATTGGACACTCAAACATGTTTTTTAAGTTATGAACAAAATAATACTATATTTTGATTAAACAAATCAATGCTTGTGTTAATATTGACATTTATTAATAAATTTAGAAAAATCATAATTTCATGCCATTTGCTGTTTTAAATCAGCCCTAATCTTGCAAGGCCAATTATGATATAGGGTCGACCGTTTGGGACATAAAAATCACAGCCCAGCTCATTTGGCAACTGGCTAGTTAGCCAACTATAGATTGCTAACCCTACCATTTTATCATGTTAACTTTACACCGGTTACAGAAAATATACCTTGTTCTTGCATATGGCAGTGAAAAAGAACATGTAATAGTCTTTCCACAGAATCTTCTTTTATCAGACCATTAACTACAAGACTATACGCCATTAGAATAAAGTTTCTACTCTAGAAGTCTATCTGATAGTGTTGTAACTAAATACAAAGAAGTGTTTCCATTGACATTTAATTGAATGACATGTCTCAATACAACTTTGCTAACTTTAGTCTGTCCCAGATTGATCATCTGGTCGATAGTGCTACAGGCTCACTGCGTATAACACTCAACTTTATTGCCCCTCTAAAAAGAAGATAATAAAACAAAGGAAGTTAGCTTCATGGTATAACCCTCAAATTAAAGCAAATATCAACAAAAATTGTAAAAGGATATGATGTTCCCCCAATTTGGAAGAATCTCAGTTAGTCTGGCAAGCTGTTCTTTAAACGTATTGGAAGGCCCTCCGTAATGCCAGAGCTGCCTATTACTCAAGATTAATACTGAAAAATAAGAGCGAACTCCAGGTTCCCATGGCACTGTAGCCAGACTGACAGAGAGTCACAGCTCTATTGAGCTATGTTAATCCTCAGGAGTAGCGACTTGATGACATTCATTAATGACAAATTAAAACAATAAAGTCATCTACCTGTCTCTTAGGTTACATGCACACGTTATATAAAATAAAATTAAAAAAAGATCTCTGTCACGACAGAGAGTTTCAGAACCATTTTAGAAATTATTTCCATCCATACTAGCATGACAGAATACAAATATCACATGACCATTCGCGTACACTTGACATGTGGGTGCCGGTGTAAACAGGAAGTAGATTGGTTCTTAAGTTACAGGAACTTTTTGTACTCTTTTTAAAAAATAGTTCATGCTTGATACTTAAGATCTTTCCCTATATTTCCCACACACACACACACACACACACACACACACACACACACTTAAACAGACAAATTAAAAGTAAGAAGTTTCATTTTTCATACTTTCACGCACATCAAATATACTTTAAAAATGAGCACTTTCAAAGTTTTACTAGATTATGAAGATTAAGAAATTTGGCCAACATCTCACTCGTTTTCATTGTTGTCTGTTCTCACACTCAGCTCTGCCAGGTGGCTGTAATTCTCTGTCGTACTGGAGAGCATTTATGCTTTTGTTCATGTACAGTTTCTTTTGAAATAAGTATTGATAAGAAAAAGAAAATCTCCTGTTTTATATTCATCGCCCTCCTCAAAGCTGCAAACAGTGACTTTAAACTTCCTCTCCATAGGGCTGACAACGCCACTGGACACCACGCTTGCAAAACACTCAAATAATAGCTTGCTTTCTCTGCATGTAGGCGGTAGTAGAATTATAAAATGCTGAATTTAACTACACAACAGCTGCTAGCTGCAGCATAGACCATAGACGGTAAATAAGAAGTGGACGTAGTCATCGTGATGTCACCCATTGGTTTTGGAGCCTCGAGTTCGTTGATTTCGCCGTTGCCATCTTGGATTACAGCCATCACCATGTAGTAGCTCGATAACGCCCGCAACAAAATTTTCACAAAGCAGCCCTCGCAGTACATTTAACCTAAATGTACGAAATTTGGCAGGCTCCTGTATTAAATGTAGACTAAAAGTATCTTGGGACTATGCTCTAAACCCAACAGGAATACTTTAACGAACTCCTCCTTGGCAATTTTTCAGATCCACTTCAAATGTGGTCAGTACAATCTTAAGGCATTTGTGATTAAAAATTATCAAAACCTTTATGTTTGATGGAATGGCGGCCATTTCATCACCATTAAAAAAAACAAGCTGATGTAACTCCACTGGACTTGCTCAAATCTGTCCCAAACGTGCCATGCTTGATAACAATCATGGCCTGAGGATGTCTACAAGCCAATTTTCACACAGTCAACTGGAAATTACCGTTATGTAACAAACAGCATCCACTTTTCGTGACATTTACATGATGTGTTCTACACTAGATATAGAGCAATATAATGCATTCTTGCTCATTTTCCCTAGTGCCACATAGTGGATAAAGGAAGTGGTGGAATATTTGCAATACATAATTTCCAGTGTCACATACATCAAGCAGGAATAAAAACTTCTAACTCATACATGCGGTGTCTGATGGTCAGACATTCAAGGCCGCGTCAGCCGGTGTCCTGTCAGTACTGCTGATGTGCGTGAGCTTAGATGCGGGGGCCTAATCATCGCTGCTTTCAGCTTTAAATTTGTTATGATGTTCATTTTGTACTTGTGACAACTATTTTAGCAATAGAGCCCACTCAGAGAGGGATCTCTGCTCTCACTGAGTTTCCTTCCCTTTTCTTTCCCCGTACTTTTTCCAATGCAAGGGTCCCAAGTACAAAGGACATTGTCTATTCTAAAGATTGTAAAGCCCTCCGAGGCAAATTTGTGATCTATGATATTGGGCTAAACAAAAATAAATTTAACTGAATTGACTTGCACAGCGGGCTCGTGGCAAACTGGGTACCTGCTCCCTGCCGATAGGAGATTACAGATGCACCAGTCCTTCTCTGAGGCTAGCACACGCTCTCCTCCCAGCGAAGCAGTCTCACAGCAGCGATGATTGAGGGGGAGGGTAGTAATGATTATCTCATTTGTGGTCTGATTGCCCTTTTTTCATTTTTCTAAATTAAGCAGTGGGTGGATTTAGATTAGAGAACTTTATTAATCCCCAGTGGGGAAACTCATTTGCCACCCAAAGACTCATACAGACGACACAGTCCACAGGCCAGAACAGACAAAAACACATTACAAAGGATAAATAAGGAGTAGCCTATAAAAGCTGTCCTTCACAGCCAACACTGGAATCCAATCCTACAAAAAGTAAAATACTATTCACAACCGAGCCTTTTTGTACCGACATTATTTTCACATCTGTTGTCCTCTGCACCATTTGCAGTGTTTTTACTGAGGCTTCCCCAGTCGCAATTGATGAGACACAAGCTGCTGCATGTGCTGCTTAGGGTTGGGAATCACCAGAGGTCCCGTGATACGATATTATCACAATACTGCGATATTCTGAGTATTGCGATAACATATATTGCGATTTATTACTTTTTCAACTTCAAATTATGTCCCCAAAGGAAAACTGTGTCAACATGTTTTATCTATTAAGATAAAGTTTCAGTCTGTTCCTCTCACTTCAATCATTTTTATTGCAGCACAATAGGATTGTCAAGCAGACAGACTGACCAACAATATCATAAATGTTGCATGCACCTGACAAACTCAACTGTTTGTATTACTACATAGTCCAACGTAACTGAATGCAAACGTGTCTATAACTTATATAAGTAGGATATAAGAGTTATATAACTCAGTATAACTTGTGATGCGTGGACTTCGAGGGCAGAGAGCCAGTTATGCGCTGCACTCTCCCTATGAGCCTGGCTACTGTTGGCAGATTTAACCCCGTTGTGAGGCCAAATTGAGCGTGTGAGCGAAACACTTCACATGCAGGAATCCCGCTAAATGAAGCGTTGTCGGTTACAACCACCAGGTTTTTGACGGCAATCCCCCATCCTTGTGCTGCATTTAGCAGGAGGTCTGTAATGTTTGCCCCGGTGTGACTTACGTGTACTGCTCTAGTTTGGAGAACGTGAGACAGCAGTCGCCCGTCCCCTGAGATATTGTGCTGTTATAGTCACATAGGAATCCACTGCGCTTGACGTCCACACATCGCAAGTTAATGCAACTCTTTCTGCTGTACTCAAAGACTCCTCAACTTTATGTCTAGTACAGTGAAAATCACTGTACTAGACATACTGGCATTTATTACCACTGAAACCGCACCTGCTGAATCTGAAAAATTACTTGTTCAAAGAGTTAACAAAGCAAGAAGTTTGAATTCACATTGCATTAACAATAGATCCACATATATGCTTCTGTGAGGCTCAGTACCATTGTTTGTGTGCCAGTTAAAGTACCAATGGTGTAATCAGATATATAGTTTAACCGTGTCTCATATTCGAACAGTTACAGTCACGTCAAAGTTATTTTTAACAAAGTTGCACTGTAATACTTTGAAGGAATGTGAAAAATGTTTTGTCATCAAATTTGTGTTACGGTGAATGCCAGTGGTTACCCAACTTCCATAGATCCCCTAAGAACTGTTTATCCATATGTTTCCTATAAGGTTAAAGCGATGTACAGCTGTGGACAGGAGGAAGTACCTCATACAACCACACTTCTAAACATAACAGTGGCACAATGGATCATAAAACTCACGGTTCAGATCCAGTGTTTCCCCTACCTACCATTATATAGGTATAATATTGAAGGTCAAGTTCATTTTGTTAAATTTTATTTTCTATATAGCGCCATATCACAACAGAAGTCATTTAAGGTTACCTTTCCGATAGAACGGGTCTATATCTTGTTCTTTTATTAAACAAACTAAATAGCCTTATGTTATTTATCATATCTACACGGGGCATGTCATTTCTGTCTCTACATGCATTTACAATTCTCCTCTGCTCTCTGTATCGCTCACGGCGTAGTTCCACCCCGATGCGCACACATAGGTGAGCACACTACCACCAGCGGACAGAAAGCGCGCGTCGGAAAATATGTTGCGTCAACCACCTGCAAAGTAGACAACAATATCTGCATTTTGTGAACGCTCCCAGGGTGGTGAAGATGGCAACACTCGCTCTCCTGCGAGTAGCAGCCGGAGTAGCTCTCCTGTTCCGTGTCCAAGTACAGAGCCCAAGTGCTGCACGCCCTCCCCCCCCCCCCCCCTATTCATTTTCTACAGTACAGAGAGAATGAATAGGGGATTATTTCAGGTTTCTTTTCGGTTTTAGGAATGTTCTGTCGATTATGTAGACAGCATAAACCGGCAGTTGTGAGAGGAAACCAGACCCGGCCATTTATAGAGTCTCCCTGCCAGTCCTACAGAAAGGACAAACTTGACAAACATGGCGTCTGAGCATCACAGAATAGCCTGTCAGCGCCAGTCAAGTTTGACAGCAGGTAAAAATGGTTTATTCTATTATGATTTGATCAATAACATGTTTGGCTCTTCAATGCTGATGATGCATGTCATTTCAGGCAACACAGTCCTTGCATCATTTGAGCCCACAGTTGTCCGATGGTTAGTTCAATATACAGTTCAAATAATTGTTCAGTTGTTATATTGACTATATTGATTCCTTTAAGTGTTTGTGTCGGTGCCCCCCCCCCCCCACAAAAAAGCTGTAAACCTAGAGGAAACACTGCATTGGGAAACCTGAACTAGGTGAAGTTTGCCATTATGCCTAAAACATTTGCTTTCCAGAAGAGAGGTTTGAAAGAATTAACTTTCACTGTGACATACTATGTTGTTTCTCTAAAATGTAGATACAAATTTTTAATTTTGTATTACTTTGATTATTACTTTTACTAACTTTAAAAAGGGCATGCTGTTATATTACTTAATTTAAAAAACGAAATTGTAACAATGCAGTTGTATTCATATGTGAGCGTTACTACTTGAAAATGTGACATCTTGTACATTTTAAGTTGTAATTATGTTGAGTTGGTTTTCATCTGTGTTTGAGCTTAGCACAAATTAATCTTTTGAGTAGACTTCCCCTTGGCTATAAGTTGTGCACAAGTGAATATATTGAGTTATCATTGATTTTAAATGAACTAGTATGCAGAAATCTTTTTTTTTTTTCAAGAAATCAAGGTAACAAGCAGAAGGTAATTAATGAACATAAGGTCATTATAGGGGTGAACTATTCCTCTAAACCAAATATTCTGAGGGCACAGCAATTGGGTTTTAGAGACAACACAGGTTTAACGTTATACCTTGAACATAAAGCACAGCTAAGCTAATGACAGTAACAGTCCTAACAAAGCTGTCCAACCTGCCTGCCTGCTTGTCGATATATCAATTTGTGATTCTGAAAATAGGCTTGTTTCACTGTAAAAAGTTAGACCTGTCACCAGGAAAGCACGGTTATTAATATCAATATAATATTAATGGTGAAAACATAAAATTACCATTATCATCATAAGGCCGTTTGGAATACAATTTCCATAATGTCAGCTAAGGCTAATTTAGCTAACTAAAACAGAGTTATGTAAACAGCCACATATTTGCAAGCACGCTATGTTACCACTTCAATAACTCATTGAGAGTTTCTATTATAGACTGAACAAACAAGCACACACTCATTGTTATACACTGTTATAACATATTCAGCTGTTTAGGAAGATATATAACACGCTAACAACTAACGTTAGCTAATGCTAGGTGTCCTACGGAAGTTAGCTAGCAAGGTAAAAATAGTTATCTAGAAATTAGAAGCAGATGCAAGATATTGATGTGTGGGCTCTAACGTTACAAACTGGTCTCTGGTCCACTACTTGCGACTAAATAGTTAAGAATTTGCTGCAACATTACAACATTACAGTAGATCTGCGCATAGTATCACACCCTTGGTTTGCGTCTTGGTTTGTTGTGACTGCTCATCTCCAGCCTTAGTCCAGCGTTACCGTTACCCAAATGAACTTTTTATATAAAACCAAGTAAAGCAGACAAACAAAAGAAATCAACTTTACATTACCTCCTGTCCTTTAGGATATTCTTGACGAGTCGACCGGTATCAGTTCGGTAGGCAGCTAACGCAAAGTTAGCTTCCCAGTGCCTGATAGCACAGCAAAGCTTCTTTCAGGGCAGAAAACAGCTCCGTTTTGTTGTTTTGATTGAGTACCCGATAAATGCTTGACATGTAACGATGTGTTTCCAGTCTCGTGGTGTGCAAGACGGCTTATTTCAGGCCAGAGGTGACAGTTTGTTCAATGGTTTTGGTCCTCAGGCATACATCGTGGGAAAAATAAGCAGACAAGTTTCGTTCTTCAGCTAAAATGAAAGACCTTCCAGATCACAATTCAGTTCAGTTCCGGTGTTCCTTTTCTTTTTCTTCGTGTAGATTCTGGCAGTGTAGACGCTGTTAAGCGTATTACTGCCCTCCGCAGGATACAGAGTTAACTGTCTTGTCACACATGTTTTCACATAGTGCCCTGCATCATGCAGAAACTTAACCCTCCTGATATGTTCGTTTCCTAGGTACAGCAATGATGTTCTCGGGTCAATGTGACCCGGTGCATGTTTAGTCATCCAAAAGTTGTCAGAAACCAAAAATTCCAAATAAAGATGGTTTGTACCTCATCACCAACACCATTACTAACGATTCAATCAGTATTTAGTGGAATGGAGTTATTCACCCCTCCATAGATTAGGATAACTCACTCGTTTTCATGAAAAATACATGTTCAAACTATTTTTTAGGTACATTGGAAAAACCTAGATGTAAATTTAGTTTACCATAACATGTATTTTTTTTCTAAATTTGTTTTACATTTTGAAACTTTCTTTTATTCATTGGGTGATGTAGATAAATAGAGATGAGACACCTCTGCTGTTCAGGGTCATATTGACCCGCTCACTCAAAATCAAGCCAAATGAGTCATAAGGATTTGTATTGAAAGTAAACTATGTTTATGTTTATTTATCGTGTTAAGAAACAGACATTTACAAAAATTAACAAGAGATTAGCACAATGAACGAGGCGTGTATGTTTGTGTGTGTGTGTGTGTGTGTGTGTGTGTGTTTGTATGCATTCGTCTGTGTATCTGTGTCTACACAGCACACGAGTGACATGTCGTCACGGTGTGCAAATACATTTTGGCACTGTCTTTATAATATTTTTGGCTGACATGTATTGGGTGAGGATGACCACTGTATTTCAGAATTCTTTGACAAGAATGTCTGAATTATAATTATAATCTGAATTGACCTCAAGATGGTCTTCATCTTCAGACACATCCTCCTCTATTTTACTGTCGTGATCAAGGATGTGCTCTAGAGCCTCCTGTGCTTTTTGTTTCTGTTGCTCATGTTGTCCTACAGTAAGCTGCTGTGTTGTATGTATCTGCAGAGTGTAATGTTGGTAGGACTCCCAAGCAACACTTTTGTATGTTTCGCCCTGCTCTCCCCTGCTAAGTGTGGGCGGAGTTTTCCCGCGGGAAAATAAAAGGTTGCCGCCAAAGTCAAAATAGTATCTGTATTTTTCGCACAGGTGGGGTAGTGAGAAAGAGTGTATGTGTGTGTGTGAAATGCAGTGAAATATGGTGGGAGGCAGCAAGAAATACTTTGTCTCACATTTTCAAAGAAAGAAATAGTCTAAACTTGACACATCTGACCCCTTATAGCCTCCACTTTCACTGCCGGGTCAAATTGACCCAAAGATCATTTCTGTAATATAAACCTGCAGGTGGGGGTTGCAAATTACATGATATTAACCTTTTTTTTTTAAACGTTGATTACACTAATTAAGGCAAGCAGAAGAAGTTTCATACAGAAAAAGTACTTTAAAATATTTTTTCTAGATTTTCAAACTTCGAATCGGGTCAATTTGACCCACAACATAACAGGAGAGTCTGCATTTAAGATCAGATGGTGGTTCTCACTCTGGCCAAAAAATGGAAAATTACTTAACTCCGAGGTCTGATCATCACTAATAAAACGGGCGTCTGTCCTCGTTATATTTACTACATTCCAGGAAAACATGCCTGTTCAAATAGGATTGTTCTGTTAAAATAATCACCTATCACTCCATGTTCCTTTTCTTGTAAAACGTTAAGATCAATGTCCACTCTTACATTAGCCAAAATGGTTCATATAACCATCCCATGTGGTTTGCTATGCTTGCCTGTTCCATTCTCAATTTCTTGATCCACTGATTTATAATGTAAAAAAATGGCTTGTTTCTGATTTTGCCCCTAGAATTCCATGAACCTTGCAAAAGACTTTTAACTGGGAGGGTTTGATCAGCACCACTTTTCCCAGTATAAGCATAAGGACATTTCTCCCATCTCAATAAGCAATGCCGTAATTGGGGAGGTTTTAAACGCGCCACAACAGTCTTAATGCTTTGGCCTGCTTAATATCACATTTTTCCAAATATAGCCAAATACAAAACACCCATAAACATTACAGATCTTATTGCCTGATAAATAAAATGCATGCACATCCGCTCTGGCCCTCAGTCACAACCAGCCAGACTTTTCATGAAATGTAACACTTTTTAACATTTAGATATTAGTTTTGCTATATAAATAGACCAGGGGTCGGCAACCTGCGGCTCCGGAGCCGCATGCGGCTCTTCAGCCCCTCTGTTGCGGCACCCTGAGGCTACATCCACACCACTACGTTTTCGTTTTAAAATGGAGTTTCAACAAACAACAACGATCTCCGTCCACACGGCGTTTCAGCATTGTTTTCTAAATGATCTCCGTTCAGACTAGAACGCCTGAAAATGAATATCATGCGACTATTCACGACCACTGGGCAGGAGGTGTCTTGAAGCCGTCATTACCAACAAAGGCTTTTGTGCGAAGTATTTAATCAATTTCAGTACGCGTGTTCAATACTTTTTCCCTGTGTCATTTCATTTTTTTACACATAACTTAATTTCTGAACTAATTTGTTTGCATTTCTTTGTATGTATGGATTAGTTGGGTTGTTACCGACATCTGGTGAAAAGTTCATGTCAATAGCACCTTTAGAAATATATTTACTGAGAAAAATTATGACGTGTTCAATACTTATTTTACCCGCTGTATATAGAAGGAGACAACAAGGGATCGAGGGCTTGAGGTTTTTAGGTTTTGTAGCTCTTTGAGGTTCTTTAGGTCTTTTGGGGGTTTTGAACTTTTGACTTTTTGTCTTTTCTTTGACTTATTTTTACATTATCCATTTTTGTAAACTTGTATCTTTTTATTGCAAAAAACAAATAAAAACTGGTTTGTATTTTGTACATTCCGACCAAAGTCCATTGTTTTTTTTAATCTCTGAGGGGGCCTTCGTAGTCTCCTAAAGAGACGTAAGAGAGCTCTTCCCCTGGGATAGGCTGACAGTAGTAAATAATCGGACATACATTTGAATGACATACCTGTTACCAGTGGTGTATAAAGTACTCAAAAGCCATACTTGAGTAAAAGTAAAGATACCTTACTGGAAAACTACTCCAGTAAAAGTAAAAAGTCACCTATTAGAATACTACTCGAGTAAAAGTCTTAAAGTATCTGATATTTATTGTACTTAAGTATCAAAAGTAATTTTCTGATATTAAATGTACTTAAGTATTGAACGTAAAAGTACAAGTAAATGCTGTTAATAAAAAAGCAAAGCGTCAGAATTTTGAGAATTCTGAAGTTTATTCTTTTAAGTGCTGTGGCCACCATCACCAAGGACAAGGAGTTGTGTTGAAAATAATTGGATTGGCTGTGATCCATCCAGGAGCAACAATGTTCAACATAATATATTGTACATAAGTATACTTCTGCATCTACTATGAACTTATCATCATAATTCTCCGAAAAGCAATATGACACTATGAAGGAGTTGTAACAGTGCGTTTATAAGTATGCTCATTCCGACTAGAGGATGTAGAGGGCAAATGCATAATGTTGTGTTCAGCAAAAAATATCCACTTGATGCATCAGGTCAGTGTTTTGAAAAAGGACGCCTGCCTTGTAAACTGAATTGAACACAATAGGCAAAGGTTTTGCTCAAGCTGAATCTGCAATTGGGCGACTGCTACCATCATAACTCCATCTGATCATCCACAAAATGACTCAAATATCAAAACATGATCAATACTAAAGCAGCAACCCAGTCATTACTTGAAACTGAAAAATGTCCTGTTCATCTTCAAAAGAAGTTGGTTTTCAAAATTGCGAGAATTCAGTCTCGCTCTTCTTGGGCTGAAGACTAGTCCTGCGATGCTAAATAGCCTTTCACAGGCCGCTGAGGCAGGTAGAGGTGTGTTCAGCTTCACAGACAGCTTGCGCACAGCTGGGAAAGATTTCCCTAATGCTGCGCTCTCGCGGCTCCTGTCAATCATATGGTGTGGTGGCTAGCTATAGCTAACGTTAGCCAACTAGTGCTGCACAACTGTCAACACTTCCTCAGCTCACTAACTCGCTAGCGATCCACGGGTGTTGGTCTTCGTCACCACCGTCGTTTGTTGCGGGAGTAGCAGGTGCTTCCATTTCTGCTTCCATCATGAAATCAGTCATCGTAGAGTGGAATTATACTAATGTAGTCGCTCGCTAGCTAGCATCATGGGCATCACTGGGAATCAAAACACCGCGGCTTTGAGAGCACTTGTTTGCAATTGCGCATTAACGTGATTAACCAATGATTTAACTTGCAAGCTAGGACCACTGATTCGCCAAACCTGCTTGCTTGTGTCTGTGTTCCACCACAGTCCCCGACGCTGGTCTCATGATTCATTTTTTTTCTAAAGATAGATTTGATTTTGTAGCGAGTAACGAAGCTTTCAGGGGAAATGTATCGGAGTAAAAGTATCAGTTTTCTTTGCAAAATGTAATGAAGTAAAAGTCAACAGAAATATAAGTAGTAAAGTAAAGTACAGATATCCAAAAAAACCGACTTAAGTACAGTAACGAAGTATTTCTACTTCGTTACTATACACCACTGCCTGTTACAAGCCAAGGTCAAAATGGTGTTGTTCAGTATTATGTGACTTACTAACTTGGTTGGCTCACATTGTTTTTGATGCTCTGCTTGTATATTTTGTATGATGTTGCAGTGTGATTATAGTGCTTACACATTACCTGTTGTGTTTTTAGTTAATTAATAGGGGTCAGATTGGCATCTAAATTGAGGGTGTTAGGGAAAGGGTCCTGAAGTTGCCCTTCATAACCGAGCGACGTTCCTAACCACACGGAGTCCTCCTCCTGCGGTGGACCTTTAGAGCAGGTCCATCCTGGAGTACTTCCAGTCCTCCTACACCTATTGCACACACACAAATTCGTTGATATCTGGCTGTCAGGGAGGATGATTTTTAGCCGATTTAAGTGATACGACGGTGGCTAGTGTATTAAGTTACCCTGCTTTGCTCCCCTAAAGCAGGCTGAGATGGTCTTGCGTGTAGATTTGGGGGGGTACGTTCATTACCTAGGTCAGAGGTCACTGAACAGGCTGTCTTCCAGTGCCTTACCAACACTGGGAGGGGGGGTAAGTTACGCAGCTAGGCTGCACAACTTTTCAAATCAAAATCAAAACTCTGTCATTAGAATGTTAGTTGCTATTTCATTTAACCTGTATATGTTGAGGAAACATTTTTGAAAACAATTCCCCACAGAGAAAATTGCAGTTAATGTACTCTTGTGATCAATCTTTAAAATATACCTTTAAAATGTTTTATATGATTGAAGACTAGATAAAGTAAACTTGTTGCTCATACTTCAGTCCATTATATTAGTGCATGCAGCTAATTTATTTCTGATTTGCAATTAAAACACCATTCTCATTGAAAGTGGCCATGATTATTTGAGTAATATTTGTTTCATAGAGAAATGTCTAAATACTGATAACATTAAAGATGAATTATACCCTTTTGAAAAAAACAAAGAGTCATTAGTTGAAAGAATGGTTACATGCAGTTCCATTGCAGTATGGAAGTCCCCTCTTTGACAGGTATACATCATTCAAAGATGCAAGTCCCCTATTGGCATTTTCTTGAAAAAATATTTCAAAGCATATTTTCAGTAATATTCTGAGAAATATTAATTTTTTGTTTTTTTAAAAATTACCAGAAACGGACAGTCCACTATTGGTAATGTAGGAATGTATGTCTGTCCACGTTAATATGTGTATGCATTTATGCAGTGGTAGGCTGTCAGGGCCAGCCAGCAAGGCGTTCTCTGCTGGCCTAGACAGAATCACAAAGTTATAGCCATTTCATAATTTAATTATTTTTCAAAAATACACTACATGTATTCTAAATATTTTCCCATTAGCTTATTATCTCATTGCATAGCTACTGTCTTCCTCAGTTACGCTGTTTTAAGTAGAGCTTTTATCCAATCAGATTTCGCCCCTATGCTGTCTCTAAGTAAAAAAATCTGCCCGGAGGCCTTCAGAATTAAATGAATCCCTTTGCAGTTTAAGTATAAGAGGACGATATCGTTGATTGTCATAGTCTTCAAGCAATCAGATTTTTAGTTTGACATGTTGGGCGTATTCTTTGACGTGCCAGAGCCTTCTAGCTGGCCTACAAGTACGTCATCATTAACATGCGGCTTGATTGGTCAGTGGGCTAGCGTGACTGTTGTGAAACTAGCGAGCAGAACTTTGTAGTAGTAAGAGTTAAAGTTTAAAGATATGGAAGAATTTTTTACGTGACATTACATTTTTAGCGTTTTGGCATGTTTGGCGGTGACAATAACAATATCTACTGCCTCTGTCGAGCGGACATTTTCAGCCCTCAAACTCATTAAAACGTATTCAAGAAATACAACTTGGGAGGCTCAACTGTCATCACTGGCGTCCATGGCAATCGAGAAGGACCTCTTGATGGAACTGAACCGCACCGATGTACTGTACAACCGTGTCATTGAACTCTTTATAATTAAAGAAAGGAGGATGGACTTTGTCTTTAAATAGTGAACAGCGGCTTTGGTAAGTGACCTGCTTTCTATTTTTTTACATCTGCAGTAGCGTTACTGTGTTAATTGTTCTATTGTGTCATTTTTATGATATGGTGAATATTGTTCCCTCTGATGTGGATAATATTTGCATGGCCCGTGCCCTTGAGTGTGTGGCAGAATGCGTGTTTTAGCGCCGCAGTTTTGATGGAATGTGCAGAGGCCTGTTGAATTGCGTTATTTGGGTTTAATGTTATTCTACCTGCTTTGTTATTTAAATATATGTGACTGGTTCTTATGAGTTTGTTCTCGTCATTGTGTTCATTACATTGATTTTATCACGGGGTGTGGTGGAGGACTCAAATGCAGACATAGCCAGATGCAGTATGAAACGGGTTTTAATGAGTCAAGACATGACAGGAATTTTACAGGGAAATAGCAGGGAAACCAAGGATGAGATGAAAGACTAGGGTGGGAATCCGGCAGGACAATACAAGGCAAGCAGACTGGGAAACCGGGAGTAGGAACACAACAGGAATCTTACAGGGACACAGCAGGGAATCCAAGGACGAGACAAGAGACGAGGGGGGAAATCCGGCAGGGCAGGCAGACTGGGAAACCGGGAACAGGACGAGCCAAAGGGGTGGGTTGACATGGCAATGACCTGGCAAAGTGTGTCTGAACTCGTCCGAGGCTGTAGAGTCAGAATCCGCAGCCGGGTGGGTGGAGGAGGTCCGGAGGAGGGACGTCTGGATCCAAAGGATCAGGGGAACCGGACTGGGGAAACTGACAACGGGACTCTAGAGATTGCGGAGACTGACAGCGGGACTCTAGAGACTGGGGATCAGACTGGGGACACAGAGCTCAGGGGAACGGAATTCTAGAGACTGGTGCTCAGAGGGACGGAACTCTAGCGACTGGGGATCAGGGGGACGGAACTCTGAAAATAACTGAAAATGATTGAGTTTGACACCCCTGGCATATATGCTGTATAATGCTAAAACTAACTTTTTACGTTGTTAGTGTGCCGCGGGATCTTTTTAATGTAAAAAATGTGCCGCGGCTCAGAAAAGGTTGAAAAACATTGTCCTAGAGGGACTATATGATACTTTAAAAATTTGGTTGGTATAACCCTCCTGCTAATGTGATGCTAAATTGCGAAGGAACAATGAATACCTCCAACAATGATGTTATAGTTTATGTGACAATACGCTAATTTACGCACTTTACAGGAATTTTACTTTTAGAAACTCCTCCTAGAGGATTCAACAGATCAATCTCAGGACGTTAGCTATGCAAAATTACAAAGCTTTTGGATTTTTGTGAAACGGCATTGCTGTGATGAGGCAGAATATTTGCATGTTGTAAATTGAATTTACTTATTCTGATAAGCCCCAAATTGCACAACCCGGAAGACTCCATGCCTGAAGACATGTACATACCAATATTGACCTATAGTCCCAGCACCAACTACTGGCAACAGGAAATTACATTATTTTATGCTCTTATGTATTCCGCTTAGCAGGTAGACCAGATCCACCTCAAATGTTTTCATAAAAGCCTTAAGACCTTCATTAAACTGTGTTAGGAAGCTTTTGGTAAATGGTCAATTAACTTTTACTGTTGTACCATTAAACTTTTGTAACTCAAGTCCACATGGTCAGATGTTGTCAAGACATCAACAGGCTTAATTTAAATCATAGACGTAACGCCATCTACCGGCAAAATCAAGTTACATTTGCCATACTTTTGGTGCATTACTCTTTTCAAGTTGACCAGATCACCCACAAATTTAGTCAATGTCATGTGTAGACCTTGATGATGCTCTATGGTAAAGGTTTTGAGTTTTCAAGGAACGATATTGCCGTGGTAAGTGGAATAGGTGGTAAATTGTGTTATCCTATATGGTTCTTGGCCTGCTATAGCCTGACCTATCCAAGGTGTACCCTGCCTTCGCCAAATGTCAGCTGGGATCGGCTCCAGCCCCCCTGCGACCCAGAACAGGGTAAAAGGTAAATGGCTGTACTTATAAGGCGATTTTCTAGTCTTCAGTCCACTAAAAGCGCTTTAACACTACATGTCATCATTTACCCATTCACACCCATTCATACACTGATGGCAGGCGCTACCATGCAAGATGGCACCTGCCCATCTAACATCCATACCTGTTGGAGCTATTTATTTGATATTGTATTTTGTTATTTCATTTATAAGTAGTATTGTTTAATTATTGTAGATGTTTGATATATTAAGATTGTTTTTTCTCTTTAATAGTAATTTGTTTAGTTAAATTGTTTTTTGGGTAAAAACTATACGCCCACCCGCATACGCATGCTGGTCCTATCCTTCTACTCATATATATATATAGCAACAGGTGCCCACAGTAATTACCCAAAAAACAATTTAACTAAACAAATTACTATTAAAGAGAAAAAACAATCTTAATATATCAAACATCTACAATAATTAAACAATACTACTTATAAATGAAGTAAGAAAATACAATATCAAATTTATAGCTCCAACATTCCGTCCCCTAATTGTGCATAATATCACAATTATTATTCTTAGCTATTCCTACAATAAACATGACCTAAAGGTAATCATCTTCTTGACAGACCTACAAAAAAAAAAAATAATAAAAAAAAAAAAAAATAGAGAGAAAATAGAGGTAGGGAAAGATAGAGGTGGAGAAAACATCAGTCCATGATGTTAGACTGCCGCTTCCAACAGCAGACAGAGCTTAGTCACCGGCCTCTCCAGAATGCTGGTCCTGGTTGAAGTCGCACAGACCGCACCAGCCACTTTGTATCTGGTCTTGCATCCAAACCTTTCCCCATCATCCAAGATCCTCTTGGAGCTGTGGAGTCCGCAACAAGGTCAATGTCTCCAGTAGTGAGGGTTCTTCTTGGCCTTGTCCATTTTTGTCTCTCTTGCATCATAGGCAGGTACTCAGAGATCCATCTCTTCCAGAAGAGTTCAGCCATGTACTGCATTTGCTTCAACCTTTTCCTGATGTATAGATCGCTTTGATCGAATAGTCCTGGTGGCATGATTGGTTTGCCCTTTAACATTAGAATGTGGTTTGGTGTGAGAGCTTCGAGGTCATCTGGGTCATCTGAGACTGTTGTGATGGGTCTATCATTTAGAATTGCTTCAACCTCACAGAAAATAGTCTGGAGCCCTTCATCGTCCAGAATTTGCTGTTGAATAACTGAGGTGAGAACACCTTTCACTGAACGAATCAGGCGCTCCCAGATGCCGCCTTGATGGGAAGCTGCTGGTGTGTTAAAGTTCCATTTTATGCCATCCTGGACCAAAGCCCTTTGAATTTTGCCATGATTCAGAACAGCCAGACTTTCCTTCAGCTCCCGGTTGGCTCCAACAAAGTTCGTGCCATTATCAGACCTGATAGTGGAAACTGCACCTCTTCTACAGATGAACCTCCGTACAGCATTTATACAGGAGTCTGTGTCCAGTGTATATGCCACTTCCAAGTGCAGAGCACGACTGGTAAGACAGGTGAAAAGCACTCCATATTTCTTAAGAAGACTTCTTCCTCTTTTAACATTGATGGGTCCAAAATAGTCAACTCCAACATTTTTAAAAGGAGCTTTATCAGGCAACACTCTCTCCTCCGGCAAGTCTGCCATCTTCTGTTCACCAAGCTTTCCTCTGTTGCGTCTACAAACAACACAGTCAGATATGACTTTCCTGGCAGCAGAGTTTGCATTAATGATCCAGTACTTTTGCCGTGACCTTGACAGCATGTCCCAGCTGATGATGGATATGGCGCAAAATCAGCGTGGATACATGCAGGTCTTTGGACAAAATGACTGGATGTTTGGATTCTGCTGGCAGTGCTGCTTTCCTCAGCCGACCACTAACTCTGAGGATTTCATCATCCATTACTGGGTCCAGTTTGTACAGCGGACTTTCTTTGGGGACGTTTTTAAAGCATCCTTTCAGTGAGGCAATTTCAGCTTTGAACTTGTGTCGTTGTACATATTGAATGATTGACTGCTCTGCCTTAGAAAGATCTTCAGGTGTTATGCTTTGTCCTTTGAGTGTGGCTTTAAAGCTTTGAATTTTTCTTTCCACTTCATGCTCCTGATTTTTCACTAGAGATATACTTAAGGACTGTTGTGCTGTCCGTCCAGAAGACTGACTTCTCCAGCTTGAGTTGCAACTCCTTCCGAAGCATTTTATCAACACGAACAGCAAGAACTGCGGCTGTGAGTTCCAGTCGAGGAATTGTAGTCTGCTTTAGTGGGGCAACTCTGGCCTTTCCCAAGAGAAATGCAACATGTACTTTATCGTCAGTTTCCAATCTCACATAAGACACAGTTCCATAGCCAACTTGACTGGCATCAGAAAAGTGGTGAAGTTGTGCTGTAGCAGGTTCTCCAAAGTCTCTGGGTTTAATACAGTGGTCCACTTTGAACTCAGACATCCTTTTCAGGTCCTCAAGCCAATTAGACCATTGTTCAGAGAAAGAGTGGGGAATAGCGTCATCCCACCGCAGGTTTCTCCTACAAAGCTCCTGCAGTAACAGCTTGGCTGGCATACTGAATGGGGCTGGAAATCACAAAGGGTCATAAAGTGAGCTGACCACTGACAAAATGCCTCTTCTGGTGTTTGGCTGTTCTTGTAATGATGTCCTGAACTTGAACTTGTCAGTTTCAATGCACCACTCTAGTCCTAGTGCTCGCTCCATTGGAAGTTGGTCTGTATCCAAATCCAGTTCCACCATTTCTTTTGGTCTTTTGTCTTCAGCGATTGACAGCAGCACTGTGCGGCTGCTGCTGATCCATCTTGAAAGATTGAATCCTCCTTTATGACAGAGAGCATTCAAATCTTTGATCATTTGCAGTGCCTCCTCCTCTGACGCCATGGATTTCAGACAGCCATCCACATAAAAATGATGTTTGACTGTATTTGTCACTTCTGGAGGGAAATGTTGGACATTATCATCTGCAGTTCTCCTCAAAGCATAATTTGCACAACTTGGTGAGGATACAGCTCCGAACAGATGTACTTTCATCCGATACTCCAGTGGAGACTGTGCAGTGTCACCATCAGACCACCAGAGGAAGCGGAGAAAGTTGATGTGCTTTTCTGAGACATAAACTTGATGAAACATGGCTTGGATGTCGGCCATTACTGCAACGGGCTCTTGCCTACATTGGACGAGGACTCCAATAAGAGTGTTAGTAAGATCAGGTCCCTGCAAGAGCTGGCAGTTCAGTGATATCGCTTTAAAAGTTGCTCCACAATCAAAAGCAACTCTGTTTGCCTTTTCTGGGATGATAGACTCCATGATGAGGGATATACCACACCTTTGTTCGAGTTGACCAGCAGGTACCATCTCAGCATATCCTTGAGTTATCATGTTGTTTAGGAATGCATTGTATTCCTCCTTAAATGGAACATTCTTGACAAATTTTCTTTTCAGGCTTCGGAGGCGCTGTTCTGCAACACAGCGATTGTTAGGCAAGACAGAATTTTCCTGTCTGAAAGGTAAGTCAATACAGTAATGGTCTCCAGTTAATACTGTTGTGTTGCTCATAACATTCATGAACTTGATGTCTTCTCTGGACATTTCAATCTGCTCCTCTGATGATCTCTCATTAAAGTCATGGTTATACTGTTTAACCAGCATTCCTTGCAGATGTTCCACAGATATTCGGTTTGCTGTTACAGCAGGGCAGCCACTCTTACTCCTACTGCTTCCGCCGCGAAGTGGATCATTAATGACCCAACCAACTCTGGTTCTGACCGCATAAGGTCCTTCATCCTGGCTGTTTATCAGCTCCCAAGGCTCCATCACTTTTGGAGCATCAGTTCCAATTAGTAGCTCAACACCTGCATCAATGTCGTGGAGCTTAACATCCTTGAGATCCTCTTGTGGGACATTGAGTGTAGAAACAGGCATGCTCTTTTGAGTTAAAACATCAGGTAACTCAATGAAATCATTTGTGCTCATACCAGACACTTCAAGACCTGACAGAATATGTGCATTTACAATCTTCTTTTGACTCATAGTTCTCAGCAGAATACTAGTCTTTTTGCCCTTCAAGTTCAGTTTTCTTGCCAAGTTCTCTGTACAGAATGTGCCGGAACTCCCTGGATCCAAGAAGGCATATGTCTGCACCGTTTTGTTACCTCTCTGGCTCTTGACTTTGACTGCGACAATAGAAAAGATGGAATTATCTTCATAACCAGCCCCAATATGGCCGCAGGTCTGAGACATGGTGGTTGAGACACTTGGAGGGCTCACAGACTGTTGGGCTTGTTGAAAGGTTGTTCTTTTATCTTGCCACTCTATGTGAAGGACTCCCAGGTGCTTTTGGTGACACACATTGCAATCCAAACGACTCCTGCAGTCTTTGCTTGTGTGGCCTACTTTCAGGCAACCAAAACAAATACCCTGTTCCTTATAAAGTTTTTTATCACGATGTCCTTTCACTTTAAACGTTGAGCCCAACGTCCAATGAGTGACAACTTTGTGTACAAAACAGACAGTTGTGAAGAGAGGAAGACTTGGTCTTGTTTCCTGTGTACTGAGTAATGACTCGTTCTTTTACTGCAGTAACGTTGGTGGCAAAGCCGCTTCCCTTCTTCCTTTGCTTCAAGTGACTAACGTTGGGGACCTTCAAGTTGGTAGGTTGTGAGGCCTGAATGTTGCCAAAAAGTGGATCTGAGGCAATTCTGACTTGCTTTTCAATGAAGGCAACAAGATCCTTAAACAGTGCTCTCCGGCCACTTCGCTCTTGCAGACACAAGCAACATTTCTCCACCGTTCCCTTAATTTATAAGGAAGTTTCAAGATGATGCTCCTCATATTAGATGGTAGGTCCAGTTCCTTCATATGCATCATTTGCTCTGTTAGATTCGAGTATCCTCGAAGAAACAGGGAAAATGATTGCAGTGCTTTAAGATCTTCACTTTTAACAGGCGTCCAGCTGAGAATCTTTTCCATATACGAAGATGCAATTTTGTATTCGTTTCCAAAGTACACCGCAGGAACAGCCTGTGGGAGCAATTTGGGTGCGTCTTGCCTAAGGACACATTGACATGAACTAGCGGAGCCGGGGATCGAACCGCCGATCCTCTGATTGAAGGATGACCCTGCACAGTCGATAAGAGATTAAAGATGATGGATGGATGGATGGATATAGTTATTGTGCTTGTGTGTAGCAAGGGCGCACTATAGCGCCCTCTACAACATTTTAACTTAAGTTGGCGCTCGCTGCACATTTCACGTAGATGTAGGAAATCTTTGTAGGCACATATAACACACGTAGACGTGAAAAAGTATCTGGGGCCATGCTCTAAACCGAACAGGAAATCAGCCATTTAGAATTTTGTGTGTATTATTGGCCATTTCCAGATGCTAAAAAACTCCTCCCAGAGCATCAATCAGATAGACTTCAAATTTGGTCAGGATAATCTAAAGACAAAGTGAAAAATTGCAAAGCATTTTAGGTTGCATGGTACAGCATTGCCTTGGTTAGGTTCTGGGCACGTCTGCATGCCAAAAGTCACTCATAGTTTCAATTAATGGCACTATGACTAACTAAAACATTTTCCCAGATTTGGTGAGCAAAAATTGGATAACAATAGCTTTAACAGCATGTCATTGGGGATTAGTGTAAATGATCTGTGAATCATTAATACATAAGAATCAGGTTAAATGTTGCAATAAATGATCCACACTACAATCTAAAAGTACAGAAGTGGCTAAAATGATCACAAATCATCTGCAATTGAGTGGTGACAATGTTTTTTTAAGTAATCATGTAAAGGCATTTCTCCTCCGCGAATCGCCACCTTAACGTGGTGGAGGAGTTTGAGTGGCTCAGTGATCCTGGGAGCTATGTTGTCCGGGGCATTAGCCCCCGGTAGGGTCTCTCAAGGCAAACAGGTCTCGGGGGAGAGCCCAGACTAAGAGCGGTTCAAACGACCCCAATGATAAGCAGCCCACGGACTTTAGCCACCTCGCCCGGACCAGGGAAACCGGGGCACCCTCCCGGAGCCAGACCCAGGAGGGGAGCTCATCGGCGAGTGTCTGGTGGCCGGGCCTTCGCCCATGGGGCCCGGTCAGGCTCAGCCCGAATAAACAGCATGGAGCAGCCACCCTGTGGACCCACCACCCGCAGGGACAAGCATCGGGGTCGGGTGCAATGCAGACCGGGCGGCGGGAGGCCTGGGCGAGCCGATCGCCGGCGGCATAGACTAGCTCTAGGGACGTGGAACGTCACCTCGCTAGCGGGGAAAGAGCCAGAGCTGGTGCAGGAGGTGGAGTAATACCAGCTAGATATAGTTGGACTCACCTCCACACACAGCGCTGGCTCTGGAACCAAGCTCCTGGAGAGAGGTTGGACTTTGTCCTTTTCCGGAGTTGCCCAGGGTGAGAGGCGCCGGGCGGGAGTGGGGATACTCACGAGCCCCGGCTGAGCGCCGCTGTGTTGGAGTTCTCCCCGGAGAATGAGAGGGTCGCCTCCATGCGCCTACGGGTTGCGGGGAGCAAGGCTCTGACTGTGGTTTGTGCTTACGCACCAAACAGCAGTTCAGAGTATCCGGCCTTCTTGGAGTCGGTGGGAGGGGTCCTGGAAAGGGCGCCACCTACCGACTCCATAGTTCTCCTGGGGGACTTCAATGCTCACGTGGGCAATGACGGAGAAACCTGGCGGGGGGTGATTGGGAGGAACGGCTTGCCCAATCTGAACCCGAATGGTGTCTCGTTATTGGACTTCTGTGCTTGCCACGGTTTGGCCATAACGAACACCATGTTCGAACATAAGGTGGCTCATAAGTGTACCTGGTACCAGAACACCTTAGGCCGGAGATCAATGATCGACTTTGTAATCGTATCATTTAATTTGCGGCCGTATGTCTTGGACACTCGGGTGAAGAGAGGAGCAGAGCTGTCAACTGATCACCACCTGGTGGTGAGTTGGATCAGATGGCAGGGGAACCGGTTGGAAAGACCCGGCAAGCCCAAGCGTATAGTGAGGGTGAACTGGGAACGTCTGGCGGAGGACCCTGTCCAGGAGGTCCTTAACTCCCACCTCTGAAAGAACTTCTCACACATCCTGAGGGAGGTTGGGGACATGGAATCAGAATGGACCATGTTCAAAGCCTCTATTGTGGACGCAGCCGCTAGGAGCTGTGGCTGGAAGGTCATTGGTGCCTTTTGTGGCGGCAACCCGAGAACCCGGTGGTGGACACCGAAGGTGATGGAAGCCGTCAAGCTGAAGGAGACGTTCAGGGCCTGGCTGGCCCAGGGTTGTCCTGAAGCAGCTGAGAGGTACCGGCAGGCCAGAAGGGCTGCAGCTGCGGTGGGCGCGGATGCTAAAACTCGGGCATGGGAGGAGTTCGGGGAGGCCATGGCTCACCCATATCCCTGGCGGAGGCCGTTAAGGTAGTTAAAAAGCTCCTTGGTGGCAAGGCACCGGAGGTGGATGAGATTACTGGGGTATCACACTACTGGGGAAAGCTTATGCCAGGGTGCTGAAAAGGAGGCTCTGACTGTTTGTCGAACCTCGGATTCAAAAGGAGCAGTGCGGATTCCGTCCCGTCTGTGGAACAGTGTACCAGCTCTTTACCGTCGCAAGACTGCTGGAGGGGTTCTGGGAGTTTGCCCAACCAGTCTACATGTGCTTTGTGGACTTGGAGAAGGCTTCCGACCGGGTCCCTCGGGGGGGGTGCTGCGGGAGTATGGGGTGCCGGACCCGTTACAACGGGCAATCCGGTCTCTGTACGACTGCAGTAGGAGCTGTGTCCGCATTCTCGGCAATAAGTCAGACACGTTCCCAGTGGGTGTTGGCCTCCGCCAGGGCTGCCCATTGTCACCGGTCCTGTTCGTGACTTTCATGGACAGGATATCTAGGTGCTGCCGGGGGGTGGAGAACGTCAGGTTTGGGGGTCTCAGGATCGCCTCTCTGCTGTTTGCAGATGATGTGGTCCTGTTGGCCTCCTCGGATCATGACATCCAGCATTCACTGGGGCGGTGTGCAGCAGAGTGTGAAGCGGCGGGGATGAGAGTTAGCACCTCCAAATCTGAGGCCATGGTGCTCTGCCGGAAACCGGTGGATTGCTCCCTCCAGGTGGGGACGGAGTGCCTACCGCAAGCGAAGGAGTTCAAGTATCTCGGGGTCTTGTTCACGAGTAAGGGTAAGATGGAGCGCGAGATGGACAGGCGGATCGGTGCGGCTGCAGCAGTAAAGCAGACGCTGCACCGGACCGTCTTGGTGAAGAGGGAGCTGAGCCGGAAGGCAAAGCTCTCAATTTACTGGTCGGTCTACATTCCTACCCTCACCTATGGTCACGAACTCTGGGTTGTGACTGAAAGGACAAGGTCGCGGCTACAAGCGGCCGAAATGAGTTTCCTCCGTAGGGTGGCTGGGCTCAGCCTTGAAGATAGGGTAAGGAGCTCGGTCATCAGGAGGGAACTTGGATTAGAGCCGCTACTCCTTCTCGTCGAAAGGAGTCAGCTGAGGTCGTTCGGGCCTCCCAATGGAGGTTTTCCAAGCACGTCCAACTGGGAGGAGACCAGTTGGAATGGGTTTCTTGTGTTTTTCATACCCTGTTTAAAGTATTAAATGTAATAAATTTTATAATCTTGGGGGAGTCCTGTCTCAGTCCGTCATTTACCGCCACCTGTACCAATAGAGGATCAGTGGGCTTTTAGTTGGTTTGAGCCAGTATTAAAGGGTCAGTATACTAAAATTGTAAACCAAATCCGGGCCTTGCTGTGGCCCGTGGTCACACTGACTAAAATGTAAGAGCGGCATCTGGTCTGTGGGAAGAGTCTCTGAAAGAGTTTTCTCAAAATCTCCCCTAATGTGATGAAAGGCCAGTTCTGAGACACCAGAATGTCTCTGTAATACCTGACTCAAGGGTTGAATCCAGCTCGGTTGGTTCAATCTCTCTACAATTCAAAACATCGTCAACGAAATAAACTTTATAGGGGTTCATAAATAGCTCTCAGATTTTATCAATTTCTTGAATCGAAAAAAATACAAGTATATCAGTAGTTTTATTAGCTGAGATCAGAGAAGTCTTTGACATTTAAAGGTGATCATACTGGTTTTCTGCAACATACCATTTGTAAATATCAGCTACCATATCAAGCAAAAATACTTACAAATATTGGACTTACACAAAGCTGATATCTTTACATGGCTATAAAAGAATACCGTTTCTATAGGTATTTACAAATGTGTCTTAAATCCATCTATACTAATTGTCTTTGAGCATGCACCTTGTTGATACTCTTGTACACTTCAGATGTTTCCAGCCTTGTTCTCGATTACAGAGTGGATCTTTCTTAGGTTCTGTCGGACTCTAACAAACTCCATTAACTGGGCTTCCTCTCGTACCGTTTCCTCTCGCTCCCTCTCCCTCTGACAACAGAAAAGGAGAATCATTGGCACTGCATATTCATGTAAATATGGCAAAAAGTATTACTTCACGAAACGGGGAAAAAATGGATGATTTTGAGAGACACACAATGGACTGGAAAGGTCTCTATTACACAGTTTTCGTTACTTTTCAACACTCTACCGTGAATGTAGTAAGCAATTAGTGTATTCTGTTTTTGTTTATTACAGCACACAGGCACACAGTCACACTTAGACATTTGTTTCTTCCACCTAAGAAATATCCGCAAACTGAGATCTGTGGTATCAACAAGCACTTTCATTGACATTTCTTTGGAATTATTGCAGAGTGAAGCCTACAAATACTCCTGTGTCATAGCACAACAGGGTTGTGGTCTCTCTAAGCTCATTTTACTTGAAGCAGTGAAGCAGGCCAGCATAATAGGAGGTCAGAGAAATGAGCATTCGGCTTGAAATTCTGTACTCACTCATGCTCTATTCTAATTTTATATACTATATATTTAACTTTTTTATCACTCATATTATTCAATACATCCAAATACAGATGTTAGGAATCATTTTGAGATTCCTGACATCATCAGAGCCTTCTCTGGCTCTCAGCCATAGGATTTTCTCAGTCCTTGTGTGTATGGCGCTGTATCTCAGCCTATCATCGGTCGATTTCAGTGAATAAGCCCTCCTTCGACGCGTCAGCGTCTCAGGAAGGCCTCTGTCGAATTTGGTGTTGATTGACATAAGTTTCAGCCAATAAAGTTGCAAAGAGTGTGGCGTCTCCCCGTGCGTAAAATTCCATTGGCCGAAAGTCTGACCGCTGGCCCGAGGTGGGTTGACCCCCCTTCCACAGGAAACAGCTCGGCATAAACAGGATGCGCTTCGCGGCCATGACGGTAACTCTGAACCGGAGCATTTCGATGTTTTTGTACTAATATTTCATAAAACCTGACCAAAAAACATGGATTTTTTCCGGTGAAGACCAGTGGCATTGGACCGTTGTACGGTCACAGCGTTGCGGTGCGTCCACGGAGAGAAGAACCGACGGTATGTACGTGTTCTCTGCCTGATGCTAATGCTAAACAATGTCCGGAATAGCCGGCTAGCTGCTAGCTTCGTGGTGAAAATATTGATTTGAGGCAGACATAATGCCGATTTCTGCCCAGGATTTCATGATTTTATGCCACGTTTTCTAGATGCTTATACTAGTAGTCTATAGTTGTGTTTGGAGTGTGTAAAAAGTGACTTATATGATAGTGTTGCCCATACGTTGCTGTTTAATCAGAAAAAAACTGGACAGATCCACAATACTGGCGAACAATAAGGCTATTTTCCTAACAATATTTTCAGGGGTGCTGAGCCAGAGTGCCCCCAAATGGGGGAGACTCGTAGCCAGAAGGTTAAGGTCTGTGCTGACCAGCTGTGCTCAATCATTCATTTTATCTTTTCCTCGTCTCTGTCTTCATCAAAAATTCCAGTAATGTGGAAAACATCTTGTTTAGTCCCAATCCCAAAGAAAAACAGTGTGAGGAGTCATAGTCTTACTAACCTCAGACCTATAGCCCTGACGTCGTACATAATGAAATGTTTTGAAAGGGTTGTCCTGGGTCACCTGAGTAGACAGGTCTCAGTCTTTCAAGATCCTTTGCAGTTTGCATACAGGAAGGGTGTAGGGGTAGATGATGCACTACTTTTTATGCTCCACAGTATTTATAGTCATCTTGCAACAACTGCCAGCTCTGTTAGGATCATGTTCTTTGACTTTTCCAGTGCTTTTAATACAATCCAACCGCACCTTTTAGCTAAAAAACGTATGACTTTTAAACTGCACAATACAACTATTGCTTGGGTTTTGGATTACCTTCTGTCTCGACCAGTTTGTCAGGTTTGATAAACTGTCTGACACTATCTTAACTAAAACTGGAGCACCACAGGGAACAGTTTTATCCCCCCTTTTATTCTCACTTTATACAGCCGACTATAGGCAGAGCCATGTGACCTGTAACATCCAGAAGTTCTCAGATGACACTGCTCTGGTTAGTCTACTTACCCGAGGCAATGACCTGGCCTACAAACGGGAGGTTGAATTTTTTGTCAGCTGGTGTGATGAAAATGTTTTTAAACCAAATATTGGAAAGACCAAAGAGTTGGTTATTGATTTTAGAAGGAAGGAGGAGGTCTCCCCAGTGACAATTGCAGGTCAGCAAATAGAAATTGTCCAGTCGTATAAATATCTCGGGGTCTATCTGGACAGTAAATTAAACTGGAAAAAGAATACTGATGCTGTTTTTAAAAAGGCTCAGTCAAGACTTCTTCCTGAGGAAGCTTAGATCATTTGACATCAGCAGGAAGTTTCTTCATGTTTTCTATCAGGGGATCTTGGCTAGTGTTCTTTTTTATGCTGTGCTCTGCTGGGGGGGGGGGGGGGGGGGCATCACTGCGGATGATAAAAGCAGGATCAATAAGATGATCAAAAAGGCTGGCTCAGTGATTGGTCTTACCCCAGACTCACTTGAAATCACTGTTGAAAAGCGAACAAGGGCCAAGTTAAAAACAATTGTCTAGTTTGAAGGCCATCCACTACACAGTGTATTCAATGGACTCCGAAGCTCATTTAGTGAGAGACTCAGGATGCCTCAGTGTTCTACTGTACGACTAAGAAGGTCTTTCGTTCCAGCAGCAGTCCAATTTTTATCTTTCTGATGTCAATCATGTTTTATATGGCATTGTCTGGTGTCATTTATCCTTTGTAATGTGTTTGTCTGTTGTGTACTGTGGACTGTGTCGTCTGTATGAGTTTTTGGGTGGCAAATGAGTTTCCCCACTGGGGATTAATAAAGTTTTCTAATCTAATCATTCTGCGAGTACATTTTGCATATGTGTGTAAAAAAAAAAAAACATGGCTCACTAGCGCCCCCTAGAAGTTGCTGGTCGCCCCTCGGCCAGTATGTCCAATTTACTTGAAATTCGACACATATGTCCAGCTCCGCTAGCTCTACAAAAAAAACTCAGCCCCCTAAATTCCGCCGACTTAGATTTTCCGCCATTCCTCCTACACGCCGAGTCCGATTGGTACCAAATTTGCTCTGGATCGTTATTGGATCTACATCATAAAAAATGATTAAAAGCTTTTTGATATCTCTTTGCGTTTACAAGATATGGACCAATACATGTCTTAGGGGCGTGGCTTATATATCAATACACAACTTCTCAACCGTTTGTCCTAAAAACACCAAATTTGCAGCATATGTGCACATCGCATTCTGTAACATACCCTGACATTTTCATTTCATTCAACCACTAGGGGGTGCTACAGTAAACCCGCCATGTTGTGCTTTTTTGTCACTTTTCTCATTTTCAGCCGTTGTACTTTAAACAAACTCCTACAGAATTAATGGGATCAACCTCAAATTTGGTCAGGATGCTCTTCAGACCTTTGTGATGAAAAGTTATCAAATTCGTGAGTTTTCATGGAATAACCTTGACGTGGCAGCCATTTTGCCTCATTCAGCATGAACAATAAAGTTGTTATAACTCCAAGGTACATTACTCAATCTGCAAAAAATTACATATGCATGATGCTACTTCAGGTTTGAGTATATATCAATGCCAACATTTTCAATAACTCGTAGCGCCACCTACTGGCAAAAGGAAATGTCACATTTTAAACTTTTTACTTCTCCTAGGCAGTTGACCAGAACAGTCTCAAATTTAGGAAGGAAAGCCGTATGACATTGAAGATGCTTCATCATGAATATTGTGATTTTTTGTAGAACGCTGTTGCCATGGCAATGCATCATTCGCCATGAAAAAGATGCTGATGGTTCAGTGGCTTGGGACGCTCAAAAACTCATGAAACTTTGTACATGTGTCATAGATCATGGGAAGACATATTTTCTATAGGTTTTTGGCTTAGCCGTTTTAAAATGCCTCCATAGCGCCCCCTACAATATTTCAAAAGCGCAGCCCCAGCACTGCGTTTCAGGTACTTGTCTGAAACTTGGTATGCAACAGTGGCGGGCCGTGCATTTTATACTTGGGCCTTCACTGCTGTCCTGCAGCTGAAAAATCTCATGACGCCACAGCTAGTTATTATTTGTTTGGTGTAAAAATGAAGCTCAACACCTATAAATACTCTAACTCAGAGTGCAGATACATGAATACGCCGAGAGTGTGTCTCCTCTCTTCTCTGACTGCAGCGCGAGTTACCGCCTGCGAGTGCTTTGGGGTGGATCACGGCAGCACCCGCTGCTCGTTCATGACAGTGCAGAACGGTACGTGCTTTTACGTCAGTCAAAACACCAGAAAAGTCTCCAACAACACCAGAAAAAGTCGCTAGATTTGTCGCTAGTTGCTTTTGACAAAAAAAGTCGCCAAGAGGGTTCGGAAAGTTGCCAGATTTAGCGAGAAAGTCGCCAAGTTGACAACACTGGCACCGACTAAATATGTCCCCAGCGCAACATTGGACATAACAGTAGTTCCTATCAAATATAAAACCAAACAAATCCATCTTCATAAAAACAAGTTATACAAATATTATATTAAAGCTGCGAGCAGCGATGAACGGGCCCTCGCATCCTCCAGTATGCGAGTGAGACTTTTAATCACAAAGGTCTTAAAAGCATCCTGACCAAATTAGAAGTTGATCGCATAAAATCTGTAGTCCGTTAAAGTACGAAGGTTGAAAAAAGCACAACTTCGCGGGTTTACTGTAGCCCCCCCCCCCTAGTGGTTGAATGCAAAAACACTCAGTGTATGTTACAGGATGCGCTGTGCACATATGCTGAAAATTGTGGAATTATAGGACAAACGGTTGAGAAGTTGTGTATTGATATATAAGCCACGCCTTAAAAGGTGTATTGGTCCATATCTTGTAGACGAAAAGAGATATCAAAATGTTTTTGATAGCTTTTGATGATCTAGATTGATTAATGATCCACAGCAAATTTGGTAGAAATCGGAGCCAGTATGTAGGAGGAGTTTGCAAAAATGTGTCTTTCACTAAATTCAAAATGGCGGAAAATCTAAGTAGGCGGAGCTTAGAGGTCAGAGAGGCTTTTTTGTAGATCTAGCGGAACTGGACTTGTGTGTTGAATTTCAAAATACGCCCAAAGTGTAAAAATAAAAATCTGAAAAAAAAATAACCCTTACAATTTCAATAGGGCCTTTGTTGGCCCGACATCAGTTGCTTGGGCCCTAATAAACAACCATATTAAAGCTACTGCAGATGTAAAAACAAAAGCAGCTAACTTACCAAAGCTGCTGTTCACTATTTGAAGACAAAGTCCATCCTCCTTTCTTTGTTAACAAAGAGTTTAATCCCACGGTTGTTCAATACATCCGTGCGTTTTAGTTCCAGTAAGAAGTCTCTCGATTCATGGATGCCAGTGAAGACAGTTGAGCCTCCCCAGTTGTATTTCTTGAATACGTTTTAATGCGTTTGAGGGCTGAAAATGTCCGCTTGACAGAGGCAGCAGATATTGGGATTGTCACCGCCCAACATGTCACGCTAGCCCACTGACCAATCACGTATGGCTAGGCCAGCTAGAAGGCTCTGACATGTCAAAGAATACGCCCAACATGTCAAACTAAAAATCTGATTGGTTGAAGACTATGAGAAATCTGCGTATTCGATTTACATGACTTTTACAAGATGTGGTTTACACTTGATGTAGAGCAATATAATGCATGTTTCAGTGTGTTCTGTAGCACCACATAGCGGATACAGGAAGCGGTGGACTATTTGCAAATTATCATTTCCAGCGTCAGGCGGTCCACGTGAACGTTCTCAGATGTGCAGGCCAGAGTCCCACCGGCAGCCCACGACATGCGGGAGGATGCGAGGGGCCGTTCATCACTGCTCGCAGCTTTAATGACAGTTGATTTATTCATCGGTAGCTTGTCTATAATGCATTATAAACACACTTGAAATGTTTTATAATTTGCTTATAGCACTATATATTTGTACACATATATTCCTAATACCTCATTACACATTATAAAGCATTTTATAATGACTTATAAGGTCAAGTATCATTTCACTTTATAATTTCTGGTCACTCACTGATGTTTTTTTGCAATGACCATAGCTTATTATGATTTCCATAGTTGTGATGCATTCAAATATTATAGTGGGAAGATGCTGAATCGGTAGTGCTAACTTGGGCATTGTGCACCACTTCAATTTTATAGCTGGTCTGCATTGAATCTTCAGTTAATTTCCACTTTGTCCTTGTGTGCAGTGAAAGCAAACTGGACCGGATGAAAAATGTATTCTCTGTCTTTAATTGTTCCCAGAAATGTACAACATCGCCTTAAAATCATCATGGACAGAAAGATTTTAACATGGAATATCAACAGATGGGGGTCGGATTGGGGCTACAATAATCGGGGATAGGCAGTGGATTTTCTTGCTACCTGACACTGGTGAAGTAAACCTTTGCAAAACATTGCCTCTTCATTGTGCGCTGAAGCCTTCCTTTCTGTGAACATAGCTATTACTGCTGACCTGCAAGCTCTTGGACCCTTATAGTTACTCGCTATAGGTTATGTTTACTCACTTATGGCTGTTCACTTTATATTTTCATTTGCGTGAAAGCTACTTATAATTCTGAAAAAAAATGTATTATATTACCTCAAATTGTATCTGTTGACGTCTGATGAGTAGCACATCTTCCAGAGGTGTCCTGCTCTGTCCCTCCTCTTCCTGGTCACTCTGAAGCCTCTTCCTCCTCTCCATCACCCGCTGAAGTTCTGATCTGCTGCTCAGCGCCACACCCCTTAACCCATAGAGGAAGAGTCAGAGTATGTGTTAGAACAGGTGGTTTATAGACAAACAGGGTCTACTTTTGTCAAATTCGAAATAAGAAAAGCCGTGAAAAACGAAGGTAATTTTGAGAGGCTAAAAATGCTTGAAACATAAGCAAACTTGGCAAACTGATTTAAAGCCCAAAATGTAGTTATATAATATGATTTTATTGGTTCAGAGTGGCAAATCGGCTCAATAGCGCCCCCTACAAAATTTAGACGAAGCAGCCCTCGCTGTACGTTTCACATAGATTTACAAAATTTGGTAGGCACATGTATCACATGTGGACTTAAAAGAGTCTCTTGGGACCATGCTCTAAACCCAACCGGAAGTCAGCCATTTTGAATTTTTTATGAAATTCTTAGTGTCGTTTTTATGATTTCCAGGCGCTGTACTTTAACAAACTCCTCGTAGGGAAATCGAATAAACTTCAAATGTGGTCAGAACAATCTAAAGACCTTTGTGATGAAAAGTTACTCAAAGCTTGTTTCGTGAAAAGCCGTTGCGACGCATTCTTTGCCATGAAAAATTAAGGTGTTTTTGAGGGGCTAAAAATGCTCTAAACATAACCAAACTTGTCAAACACATTTAAAATCCTGAATGTAGTTATTGTATGTGATTTTAATGCTTCAGAGTGGCAAGTCGGCTCGATAACGCCCCCCTTCAATATTTCGCCGATGTAGCCCTCGCAGTACGTTTCACAGTAGGTTTTCAAACCATGTCAGTGGGCATTAGTATAAATTAAAGCTGCAAGCAGCATTGATCGGGCCCTCGCAACTTCACGCACGTCGAGGGTACTGGCAGGACTCTGTTCGACGCGGCCATGCATTTCTGTGACCATCATACACAGCGCCTGGAAATTGCAAAATCGACACTAGAAATTCATAAAAAATTCAAAATGGCTGACTTCCGGTTGGGTTTAAAGCATGGTCCCAAGAGACTTTCTTTTAAGTCCACATATGATACATGTGCCTACCAAATTTTGTACATCTACTGAGAGGGCTGCTTCGTCGAAATTTTGTAGGGGGCGCTATTGAGCCAATTTGCCCCTCTGAACCAATAAAATCATATTATATAACTACATTTTGGGCTTTAAATGTGTATGCCAAGTCTGCTTATGTTTCGAGCACTTTTAGCCTCTCAAAATTACCTTCGTTATCCACGGCGAAGACTGCGTCGCCACGGCAACGGCGTTCGACGAAACATCAAAAGCTTAATGAACTGGTATTATGAACTTCTTACATTTGTGTGGAACTAATTTGATGTTGATCTGATTTACCCACTAAGAGAAACAAGCCAAAGTATAAAGACTTTAACTGACTGTTACCAGTAGGTGGTGCTATGACTATGATTCAAAATGTCTTCAGGCCTGGAGTCTAATCAAACATGTGAAATGTGGTACTCGGGCTGGGGCTCAGGGGGGCCGGACTGGGGAGACTGGGGCTCGGACTGGGGCTCAGGGGGGCCGGACTGGGGAGACTGGGGCTCGGACTGGGGAGACTGGGGGGACGGACTGGGGAGACTGGGGGGACGGACTGGGGAGACTGGGGGGACGGACTGGGGAGACTGGGGGGCCGGACTGGGGCTCGGACTGGGGATCGGACTGGGAACAGGAATCGGATGGTGGCCAGGAACTGGTGATCGCTGGGATTCGGCAGCGGGGTCAGGAACTGGTGATCGCTGGGATTCGGCAGCGGGGTCAGGAACTGGTGATCGCTGCGGCTCGGAAGTGGCAGCTGGAACCGGGGGTAGCTGCGGCTCGGAAGCTGGAACTGGGGGTTGGTCGGGCGGGTTGCCGACAGGACACGAGGTACCATAATGTTCAAAAAATCCCTAGCCCAATGGGGCAAGGAGTTCCCCAGCCAGGGCCTGGCTGATGCCTCCCGATGTGCCAGTCTTATGGCCGCTTCCTGAACCTCCTTATTGGAAGCTCTTCTCCACTCCAACAATACAAAGGAGTGTATATCTCAGTTCATACAACTCTTCTTTAAAATCTCCTGTTGGGTCCATTTTCTGGTTCGTTCATACTGTAAGGTTTTTGCAGAAAATAAAGGGCTGGACCCAAATGCAGGGAGACACGGGAAACGAAGGGTTGGATAGTTGTGGGTTTAATCCAAAAAGTATTCAACACAAAAACGTGTGAATCACAAGTCCATGAAAATAAAACATCCAAAGAAACAGGGAACACGGCAAAGGGGAGTAGACACAAAACGTACCGGGAGGCAATAGCAGGCAGACGACAGACGGACCAGGTTACACCAAAGACGAATGAACACTGAGCCAAGGGACACAGGGTTTAAATACACAGGGAAGGTGCAGGTGATTAGACACAGCAGGTTTCAATTAAGGGCGAGGCAGACAATCACGGGAGGAACAGATAGGGGCAGAAAGTGAAGTGAAGCAGACTGAGAAGGTGCAGGTGATTGAACGCAGCAGTGTATAATTAGGGGAAGGACAGACCATCACAGGGGTAAGACACAGACAAAGGCAGAAAATAAAGTGCAAGACACAGGGAACATCTAAATAAAACAGAATAAATAACTAAATCAAAACATAAATCGTTACAGTCCCACCTTAAAACCCTCATCAACCTACTCCTGAACCTCCTGCAGTTCGCTTACAGAGCCAACAGGTTTGTAGACGACACAGTCAAAATGGCCCTCCTCTTCATCCTACAGCATCTGGACTCCTCAGGAACCTATGCCAGGATCCTGTTTGTAGACTTCAGCTCTCCCTTCAACACCATCATCCCTTCTTTGCTCCATGACAAGGTCTCCCAGCGGCACGTGCCCGCAAGTGAATCACAGACTTCCTGTCTGACAGGAAGCAGCATGTGAAGCTGGGGAAATGTCTCAGTCTCTCGGACCATCAGCACCGGTTCCCCCCAAGGCTGCGTTCTTTCCCCTCTGCTCTTCTGTCTGTACACAAACAGCTGCTCTTCCAGTCACCAGTCCGTCAAGCTCCTGAAGTTTGCGGATGACACCACCCTCACCACCAGAGATGAGTCCGCCTACAGGTGGGAGATAGACTATCTGGTGACCTAGTGCAGTCTGAACAACTTAGAGCTCAACGCTCTAAAGACAGTGGAGATGGTTTTGGATTTCCACAAGATTGCAGCCCTACCTGCGCCTATCTTGTGAGTGTGACACCCCCGTCGACGCTGTGGAGTCCTTCCGCTTCCTGGGCTCCACCATAACCCAGGACCTCAAGTGGGACCTTAACATCAGCTCCCTCACCAAGAAGGCTCAGCAGAGAATGTACTTCCTGAGGCACCAGAAGAACAGTTTTTTCCCTTCTGTAGTTGGGTTCATCAACAAAGCCCGGGACCCCCACTAACTGACTCTGACTCTTACAAGCCCAGGACAATGTCCTACCGTTAAACACCCTTGCACATCCTTTCTATATTAAAATACACTTGCCACTTTTATAAAATACTTGTTTTAACGTATTATTATCTGTTTACTATATTTTATTGTACATTTTTATATTTTTATATTTTTTAAATGATGTCTCAATTAGAGCACTGTGTGTATTGTTTATTGTTATGCACCAGTCACCAAGTCAAATTCCTTGTATGTGTAACGTACCTGGCAATAAACGGTGATTCTGATGTCTCAGTAATATCTGCTTCAAAATGACTGGCCTACCTTGAAATATTAAACTCAAACTAGGTCAATTCACATCTTTCGGGACCGATAAATGTCTTCAGGGTACCACGTTTTGAAAAAAAAAAATCTGGTGATCCTTAATATCAAGATCAACATAAACTTGAGATGTTGAAATAGATTTGTGTTTGAGTTCTGTTAAAAAAAAGTGTGCACGTCTGGACCAGCCCCAAGATATGCTGCTATAGACCTAGACTGCCAGGGGACTTCCTATGATACATTGAGCTCCTCTCTTCTCTTTCTCCTTCTGTATGAATTCATGTCCTATTAATGCACATTACTGACTTTGCTTCTTCCCTGGAGTCTTTGTGCTTTCTTGCCTTGCAGGTTTCCATGGATTGTGGTTATACCTGTACCATGGTCGTGCCTCCTGCCATGGCCCTGCTGACACCAACTGCTACTATCATTATTACTATCAGTCATATTACTGTTACTATTACCGATACCATTACTGCTTTTACCATCATTATTATTCTACTATATCCACTGTTATTATTGGTAGTCGTACTATTTTCATCATTCTGCTTATTACTCTCATTATTTTAATCATTTATGTCATATGCATTGAATGTGTTGTAACTGTTATGTTGTTCATTCTGTACACATGACATCTATTGCATTTCTGTCCATCCTGTTAGAGGGATCCCTCCTCTGTTGCTCTCCCTAAGGTTTCTCCCCCCCTTTGAAGATTTTTTGAGGAAGTTCCGATGTGAGGGTCCTGGGACAGAAGGTGTCATACGTGTACAGATTGTAAAAAGCCCTCTGAGGCAAATTTGTGATTTGTGATTTTGAGCTACACAAAATCAATTGAATTGAATTGAATTTACAGGCAGCAAAACAAAGATCTATTGCTTTCACTGATACAGTGTGTGCTAGCAGGACAAGTCGATGCCAAGTCAGTCCTCCTTTTAGGATATCACTTTACACTGATTCATGCTACCAGTGGCCTAAAGAACTGCAGCAGCATGGAAAGAAGGTGTATGGTTGCACATTTATGAGACAAAGAAAGAGACTCTCATGTATTCTTAATGACACCTGACTGAGGAGAGAGGCATGAAAGGCATTTTGACAATGGACACAAAAGCACATACATTCTTACAAAAATGCCTAGTCAAGACAGTTTAATAGCTCTTTGTTAATATGATCACATTACAACAGAATATTGCTTGTTTGTAAAGAAATCACATCAGAGTTCACTCATTCATATTTCGGAAAGGATTTGACCATTGTGTTGCTCCTGTATGGTACCTACCTCTTATGGGCCAATAGCAGTTCCTTGTGAAGCTCGTTGTGAGTCCTGGACGCCTTAACAGGGTTTGGCTGATCAGGAGATGCTTCAGCATTGAGTCTGTTATCTGCCAGAGAAATCATATCAAAAAGCATGTCAAACACATTAAAACAACACTGAATCAGGCCTCCTCTATGGAGTTGCTTCCAGCGCAGGCTTCGGTCTGGGAGATGTAAAAAAGTCAGTTTATTTCCTGTCCTGACAGTGGAACTGCCCTCAGAGTACACTCATTACTTCGATACGTAACTGATTTGCATTATCCAAAAGAATCTAAATGCATAAGTATTGTTCATATTTGCCGTCAAAATACTGTTATCAATATATATATAAATATAAATCGCTCAAATAAACAAAAGTTATACATGCGGGTAGGCTCCTTTGTTGTTTTATAGTAAATTCAAATCTAGGTATTCCAGCAGCACATATTCCAGAAATGGCACAGATAATTAGAACCAATGAAATTGGTTCTAATTGAACAAAGGATACTAAAATAAAATATAAATATAAAATATAAAAATAAAGCAGTATATATAAACTTCAGCTAATAGTGCAGCACAGTCTAAAAGTTAAATAATAGAGTAAACTAGCACATTTGTAGGAGTTAGGTGGAACCATCTACTGTTATTAAACAAAACAGAATAGTGTACGGAACACAAATATTATACATAAGATGTTGAGGTGTATGACATGAGAAACACAACAGTCGGAGAATTAGGGGAGTCAGAAGTTATTCCACATGACATGCTCAAAAAAGGAAACGTGGACAGCTTAACCAAAGTCTTATACCTTCATTCTTCACATGCAGTTCTAAACCCAGAATGTCTCATGTTCAGAGACTGTGACAATTATTAAAAGAGGCAATGTGAAGCACCACTACGTGACAAATCTTTTGAGCAAACGTACTCATTCAAATCTGAAATTAAGGCACAGAAAAATAAACCTAAGAGCCTAATATGATCGATCCACCAGATTCCTTACACATTCATTCACTGTCCAACAATGATGTTAACAGAGAGGAGAATAGAGCTGAAACCAATGGTTCCCATAACCACAGATAAAGTCCCTGCACACAATTTTATCTTATTAGAAGATAAGAAGATATTACAGTGGCTTTTTTATTTACATCACTTCACACTTGAATTTAATGAATATAAAGCTGCAGGACCATTTAGTTATATTATTTTTTCTAAAATTAAGTACTTTATTTTAAGAGTCACATTTTCAAAAGCTTTCTGTTATGTCATTTATTCTATAATCCAGCCCTTATTTTACTTGAAATTAGAGAAGAACATTTATTAATTATTATATTATGTATTATTTTGAATTAATCCAGTTCAATTTGAAATCTGTAATAATAAATATTGTTTAAATATTATTCAATTTAACTTTCTTTATTTGATTTGACAGTCAATTGTTGACTACATACAGACAAAAATACAACTGTTGGCTACTTCAATACATATTGCACTAAATCATAGCACAAGTTAAACATTATTGTGATGTTCCGGAACTTTGCATGAGGAAATCCTCTCTGACTTTAATACCCCTGGTGTAGGATTACAGAACTAGTGACTGTAGAAACTGACAAAAGGCGTGTTGCATAACAAGTGTCAAACAATTCAGATGAAAAACAAAAATGCGTATAGATGACTAGTTGCATGGATTTGCAACTAGCACTGAAGTTGCTTACTTGTTTTCATTTTTTTCACTTAAGAGAGAATTACAGTCGAAATATTTGAATTGCTGACATGGAGATATAATCTTGTGTATATAAACTATGCAATGCACAGCACATTTAGTCTGCACAGCACACTAAATGTAATATTACAAATGATTATTGATAAAAATGCAGACACTATGCATGTCTCATAACAAATTAAATCCTGATCATTCTGTGATCATGTGTGTTAAAGAGCATGTTGAAATTTAAAGAGGTGACAAATTGAGTAATGTGACCATTTCAAAAAGTACCAGCTGCTTGTAGTTCTATATATTTCAGATAATGCAGTAGAATCTAAAGGAAAATAGATACAGCCCTACCTGTGCTGTACTGGTCCTTCGTAGGAGGCTGCTGTCTGAGTACATTAGCCATCGTGTGGAGCTGACAGATAGTGATACTATTGAGAGCCGTGTTACTTGAGAGCCATGGATGTGGCACTTACTGTCCGGCCCCTATGGTTCACAGTCTGCAGGGAGACACTGTTCAACAAGTAGGACTAAGAACTGCAATACTGAAGACAATTACCTGTTGCCATTTCAAATACAAAATTCATGACATCATTGGTCAATTATGCAAAATATACGGTACACACTCGGATTCTCATTTGTGCAACACAATGAAGTGTTATTTAGCTATGAAATAATATTAACAATACTAACATCTCGAATTTGCAAACTCTGCTGGAGAGGTGTGCTGTTATGCATAAGCAGCTCATTTAGTTTGATTTATTAAACAAATAAATGCACAGTACAAGTAGCAGTGACTTCAGAAATTACTCAGATATGTTCACACTTTTTTGTGTTGATTTTAATTATACTAAGTTATAATAATAAATTAATTTAATTTGGATAAATTAGCAATTTTTGCCCTCCGATATAAACACAATAACCCATGATGACAGTGAAAACATGTTTTTAGACATTCTTCTTAATTAAAAAACTAAAATCACAGTTCATACCCTTGATATAGTGTCAAAAAAGAGGATTGAGATCCCAGGAACGCTGCCTTAAATGAAGGAATACAGTTCGATATGAAAGTAGGATAAGGGGACACAAAGCATATAATAAGTATTCATTTTAAAGCAAGTATGTATAACATAATGATAATGAAGTGATTTAACAAATGTATAACTGAGTAAGAAGTAAAGTCTGTGTGTGTGTGGAAAGAGCTGATGTAAGCAGGATGGGGACCTTAAGGGACCTTAAA
>NW_022280138.1:909424-933287 GCF_004355925.1 Anarrhichthys ocellatus
TTTTTTTTTTAATGACTTTTTATGTCAAAGCATTGAAAATTCAACATTGATGTGTTTCTAGTACCAGTGTCCTGTCATTCTTGGTTAATAAGACCTCACAGTCTGACATTTTCACCTTAACTACTCTCTACTCAACACATAAAGACCATTTTCCACTGCAGGAACGTCTAGAAACGTAAACTAGCTGTTATACATTGTCTCAGTTTCTGCTATTGTTTCCTTTGTTCTCTACTACTCAAGGCTCTTAAACACTACATGTCATCATTCACCCATTCACACCAATTCATAGACTGCCACCTGCCCATCTACTAAAATTCATACACAAGTGTGGCCTCTGCTCAGGAGGTTATACTAAATGCAAGCGCCTGGTACTCTCAGTTCCGGATTGTGATTGGGCAAGCAGATGTAATGTCACATCATAACCACAAGGTTTAGGTCAATAGTATTTGTGGGGAGGAGGCCAAATAGAGAGAGCTGGAGTCAGATGTTAGAAATAAACAGTGAACTCGAAGATTTCACGGTGTTTGGCAGACATGGTCATACTCACAGCCAAAAAAATCCAGGAAAAAATGAAATGATGAAACGAGATCATTGAAAAATGAGGGTTCACAATACACACAGTGGAGCAAACCAAAACAAACTATGAAGTGAATTGATGCACTGGACCAGTGCTGGCCCCATCAGGATTCTCAGTAAGTGAATGAATGTAATGCTCAATTAATATGAGACAAAATCAATACCAAATTAAAGCTGCGAGCAGCCATGAACGGGCCCTTGCATCCTCCCGCACGTCGGGGGTGCCGGCGGGACTCCGGCCTGCGCATCTGCGAACGTACGCGACTATTGGACTGCGCGTCCGCGAGTGAGACGTTTTTAATCCCACGTGGACCGCCCGATGCTGGAAATGATGCTTTGCAAATAGTCCGATGCTTCCTGTATCCACTGCCTGGTGCTACAGAACACATGCAAACATGCATTATGTAGCTCTATATCAAATGTAAACCACATTGTGTAAAAGTCATGTAAATCGGATGGTGTTTATCACAAAATGCAGATTTCCATTCGCCAGCAGGTGGCGCTATGAGTTATTGAAATTTTTCAATTGAAGTATGTTCAGGCTTTAAGTAGTATCATGCATATTAAGTTTTGTGCGGATTGGATAATGTACCTTGGAGTTATAACAACTTCCTTTTTCATGCCGAATGAGGCAAAATGGCCGCCACGCCAATGTTCTTCGATGAAAACTCACGAATTTCTTAAGAGCATCCTGACCAAATTTGAAGTTGATCGCATAAATTCTGTAGGAGTTCGTTAAAGTACGAAGGCTGAAATATGCAAAAAGTGACAAAAAAGCACAACTTCGCGGGTTTACTGCAGCGTCCCCTAGTGGTTGATTGAAATTATTTCAGGGTATGTTACTGGATACGATGTGCACATATGCTGAAAATTTGGTGATTTGGAGACAAATGGTTGAGAAGTTATGTGTATTGATATACAAGCCACGCCCCTAAGAAGTTTATTGGTCCATATCTTGTCAAAGCAAAGAGATATCAAAAAGCTTTTGATAACTTTTGATGTAGATCCAATAATGATCCACAGAAGATTTGGTAGCAATCAGACTCAGCATGTAGGAGGAGTTTGCAAAATGTGTTTTTCACTAAATTCAAAATGGCGGAAAATCTAAGTAGACGGAGCTTAGGTGCCTGAGAGGCTTTTTTGTACATCTAGCGGAATTGGACATGCGTGTTGAATTTCAAGTCAATCGGACATACTGGCCGAGGGGTGTCACCGGTCCAACTTGTAAGGGGCGCTAGAGAGCCATTCATTTTCAAACCCAAATTTGCAACATATATCAGATGGCTACTGTCACCAGGCCTGACAAGTCTGGAAAATGTGGTGAGTTTTCGTGCATGGCAAGTCCAAAATACGCCGAAAGTACAAAAATAAAAATCACGAAAAATACTAATAATACCCCTTACAATTACAATAGGACCTTCGCTGGCCCGACGTTGTCGGTTGCCAGGGCCCTAATAAGTGATCTACCGTGGTTGGGGCGCACAAATTACACAGGCGGCTTGACTACCTTGGCATGACCAGTAATGGCTGCTGGTGAAGCCTGACTTAGGGGTGGGGGAAAAATCGATACAGCATAGTATCGCGATATTTTGTGTGGCGATATTGTATCGATACACGGACTCCAAGTATCGATTTTTATTATATAAACTATAAAAAATAAATAAATAAATTATTTTTTTTATTTTTTTTTTTAGAAAAATCAAATCAATTGCTTTTTCAGTCCACTAGATGGTGCTGAGTTGTTTTCTGGTGAGGTCAGCGTGATTGGTAGGAAGTTGGTCAAAACAAAGAGAGACACCTGGCCTCACAGCGGGGTTAAATCTGCCAGGCTCATGGGGAGAGCGCAGCGCATAACTGGCTCTCTGCCCTTGACGTCCACGCATTACAAGTTATACTGAGTTATATAACTATTATATCCTACTTATATAAGTTATAGTTCATATACTGAGTCCACACGTTTGCATTTAGTTAAGTTGGACTATATAGTAATACAAACAGTTGAGTCAGGTTCATGCAACATTTATGATATTGTTGGTCAGTCTGTCTGCTTGACAATCCTATTTTGCTGCAATAAAAATGATTGAAGTGAGATGAACAGACTGAAAACTTTATCTTATTAGATAAAACATGTTGACACAGTTTTCCTTTGGGGACATAATTTGAAGTTGAAAAAGTAATAAATCGCAATATAGGCCTATGGTATCGCAATACTCAGAATATCGTGATAATATCGCAGTATCGTGATACTATCGTATCGTGACCTAAGTATCGTGATAATATCGTATCGCGGGACCTCTGGTGATTCCCACCCCTAGCTGACATGACCATTCAGGATGTAAATGGTAAATGGACTGTACTTTTATCGCACCTTTCTAGTCTTCCGACCACTCAAAGCACTTTTACACTACATGTCATCATTCACCCAGTCACACACTGATGGCAGGGGCTGCCATGCAAGGTGCCACCCGCCCATATGTGCATGAATGTATGGAACACATTCACACCATTCATACACCGATGCCACCGTCCCAAAAATACTTTCAACCACTCGGTGTAAACCAGGGGTATTTAATTAATGTTCAACGAGGTCCAGTTAAAGACAATTTCCTCACGCAAAGATTCGGAACATCAAAAGAATACTTGCGCTATGATTTAGTGCTATATATATTGAAGTAGCCTAGCAGTTGTTTTAACGTCTGTATGCAGTCAACAACTGACTGTCAAATCAAATAAAGAAAGTCCAATTCAATAATATATATAAGATAAATTTTCCAACGAGCCGCCATGTTGGTCCGTTTTGAAATCCAGAAGCAGACCATGGAGTACCACATGTGTGCACATACCCTCACTAGCCCCAAGCATGGGGTGGTGAACATTTCCATGGTAACAGCAAGCTCCAACAATCAGATGTAAATGTTACATTTTAGGATTGCGGGTAGTTTCGTCACTTCTTCATAACATCACATATAAAACATGTTTTTCTTAAAACAAGGCTGATATCAAACGGACTTGTGCACTCATTTCACAATCGATTCACAAGGCTCCTGGTAAATCGTGGATGGTTACGACAATATTGCTAACAATCAAAATCCCCAATTCAGAATATGAACTGGATTTTCTCTTCAATAATTCAAATACTTGAAATCTATAGAAGAATCTCTGATTCATCGCTAAGGGGCTGATCACACGAGACGCGACGCTATGAACGCATCACCCGCAAAACCATTGATTTCCCATGGCTTGACGTGCACTCCTCTCTCGTGCCACGTTTTTCAGGCAGCTTTTAAGATGCTCATAAAAGTTAAAATATTCTCAACTTTTCAGCACCAGACGCGGAATCGCACCGCTCGTTGATGTCACACTTGACTGAGGCAGCCAATCAAATCAAGCAAGAGGCGGGATTTAATACTTTACCACTGACTTCCTGTTTTCATGCTGGCAAATGTGGTAAGAAAGGACATTGACATTAGCGATAGTTAATTACAATGAACTATATAATTTTCCCCTCCTCAATAAACGAGCAAAAGCAATAACTTGATGTCTGCATTGAATAAATTCCCCCCCCGTTGTTTACATTCGATTGCCTGGTTGCGCACGCACCCCGCTCCACCGGCTCATCAGCTGTTTTGCCTGACTTGCTTTTCCTAGGGGCTTTTATGAAGCGGCCGCGCCTGTTGCGACGCATCTCCTTGTGATCGGCCCCCAAGACTTTGCGTCTTCCTTTCAATAATAAAAAAATGGGACTTTAAATAGTGATTTCAGTTGGACTTTTAAGTATTTTTAAAATATGAAGAATGACTTAAACATTCCTTGTATGTGAAAACGTACTTGGCAATAAACCAAAGGGTCAAAGTAGATTGAAGTTCTTGCCGTTTCTACTACTCCAACCGTCATCGCATCATAATGTTATCCTCCCATCACCAGCTTTAATATGTCAAATATGAACATATGTTTGCAATGGGTCCTAAATTCAACTTTGACACACTAGGGACACTGTCAAGACACACATTTCCATTACGGAACTAATAATGCTTTGAGAAGAAGTTCACATTAAATCAGAAGAAAATTCCAAATAAAATCATCGACAACAGTTAAGGTTTTGTGTGATCAGGAAGTAAAAATGCACACGCATCTGTTTCACCTGCTGTACCTGTTAGAATAAAACTGATCATCATGAAACATCACGACTTTTTTTTTGCAAGAAACGACTGCCTGCCAAAAACCCACAGCACTGGATCTCAGACAGTTCGGTGCAGCAGAAGTTGAGGTTTGCCACCAGTAAACTAAACAGTTTTGGAAAGGCAGCAATCACGAGTTAAAAAGCCGATCCAATCATTATGTGGCTGGGTAGGATTTGTAAGGTATTACACTTTCATAATAAATTGGCTCTGCAGTAAAAACGGGGAGTTAATGATCAGTTTGATTAAGGGCACACTTCCTCCCCCGCCATACGCAACAATTACATAGAGAACAATGGTCTTTGCCACATTAGAATGATGTTAACTCACAAGATAAATGCTCAAACTGCACATGTCTGATTGTGGGGGGGGGGCCCTTTGAAGACGGCTGTACAAAGAGAATGTGTAAGTAGTGCATTTAAAAGTCCTCGACAGGTCTGGACAAGACAGGAACCTGAAGAATCTGGGCAGAGTATGGCACAGAAACAGCCAGAAGACATTCACACCTCAGTCAATCTGAGCAGCAGTTTCCTGTTTACTAATACTAAAGCTCTTTAACCTAGAACCAATGATAAGAGGAGGTGATCAGCAGAGGTAGTAATAAACACTCATTTCAACACTGAGAGCTTGCTGCTACGAGACGTCTTGTTAAATGCTTACTCACCCTAAATCCCTGCTATTTATTCGGGGTCAAACCAGTGTCAATATTAATGAATGCACACAGAGGATACACAAATATATTTTGTGATTTATATATAAATGACTCCACAAAATATTTGTCATTATATATTTTCTATTTTAATATTTCTTGTTTTAGATAATTGTCATAGAAATCCACAAACATATGTACTTAAAGGATTTGAAATATTCATCCAAAAATATTTGGATGTTCTTACATTTTTATACTTTTAACTGTTGAACATGCATTTACAAACTGCTTGTCACATGTGAACTTCACTGCATTAGTGTGGGTTTTATGAGACTCTCCTGACGTCGCTTGATTCACAAAAGCCTTTTTTTTCAAGAGGGAATTAACTGTAGACGATCAGATGTTTCCTCCATGTTCAACCATTCACATGATTCCCCTCTTACATCATACTCAGGTAGGGAACTGGATGGAAAGCCAAAGGAGGAAACTAGTTCAACTGCTAACATTAGCTTAGTATGCACCGTAGCTAAGTGTTGAAACAACCAAACGTGGACAGATAATTCCGAAAAGATCCACAAAAGATGTTGCGACTAGATGGAAGGTTACAGCCACGAATATATTTCTGAATCTTGTTGTTTTTTTTTTTTGTTTTTTTTTTAAAGGTGGATTTTGTTTGTAAATGCCAACTAATTGTGTGTGTATTAAAAAAGATTCCGCAGAAAGATTTATATACAAATCACAAAATACATTTGAGAGTCACATTGAGACTGATCTGACCCGAAATATTGAACTACAATTTAGTCAATCACTCACATTGCAAGCATTCCCATCAACTGGGGCTGCCATCAGTGGATAGCCAATAATCCCTCCACAAAAAGGCAACTATGGCTTCTACAGTGACCAGAGTGAATCAACACCTTATGGCAGTCTGTAACACACTGTATGCTTCAAAAAGCTGCCTCAGCCACTTCCCCCTGGAAGTCAAAGTAAAAGAAGCTTTAGACTAGCTTATCTTAACTGGTGCTTATATAATGACAATCATCACTGCTATTTCATTGTGCAAAGTGTGTTGTATTTTCCAACACGAGTACAGACAGTGGGTGGTTATGCTTTTACATTCTTATTCACAAAAGCATGAGGAAACTTTGTGATGATAATTGGAAATACAAACTATACCCTAGTTCCCAGATACGTAAATGCAACATTTGAGTCAGATAGACCTCCTTTGTCCATAGCAGCAGAAACAGGCTCACCATACTCTTAACTTTTTTGTATATGCATCACATATTCATAATAGTTAGTTCATCATCAGGAAAAAAAGCAAAGAAAGAATCACTCTATACTAAAGATACACAATATATAATACTCCCTGCACTTAAACATTGTCTTTTTATTGTGTTCCTGCAGTTTCTTATTCTATGCTAGTTGTCAATATAGGGTTATATTTCACATAGTTGAATATTCTCAGTTTTAGCTGTGGGTATAACTATATGGGTATTACCATTTAATATCCTGACATATTAAGTTAATGGACTTGTACTTGTACTTAATCACTCGACCACTCAAAGCTCTTTTACACTAAATGTCATTCACCCATTCATACACTGATGGCAGGGGCTACCATGCAAGGTGCCACCTGCCCATCAGGACTATATGACATTCACACACCACAGGCACAGCATACGGGAGCAATTTAGGGTTAAGTGTCTGGCCCAAGGACACATCGACTGGAGTAACCGGGGATCTGCTGATTGAAGGATGCCCCGCTCTACCACTGAGCCAGTTGCTTCATTCATGGTTCTGATGATGTTGCTTATTATTAAACAACTCCACATTCGTGCCATGAATGTAACTGGATTAGAAAACACAGAATTAACAGAGCTAGCTCATAACAAAATTAACGATAGCTCAATGAAGACAGGCGTCATAAAGAGCACCAGATTAAATTAACTCAGGCCCCTGGTTTAACTGAGGTTTAAGGTCATAGAGTTCTGTATAAGGTCAGATTTATACAGCTTTAATAATTGTATTAATTTATTTATTCTTCCAAGTGTGAATATGAGTGAATACATTTTAAATGTGTTCATCACACTTCTTTTAGAATCAAGAAAGAGGGTTACTGATCATCTGATAAACTTGGGTTCAATTTGCTGCATATTTTATCCATCAACCTATATGAATTAACCACACATCAAGTAGATGACTGAGCACACTATGATATATTCTATATTCAATGAGCACCTGTTGTCTGATTTCCTTATCACTGACTTGCATATTGTCCCCACCCAGCAATCACTCACGCTACAGAAACCCAGCACATGGAGAAGTTTGCCTTTGGGCCTTTTCAGACACAAATCTCCTTAAGTTTTAAACCTACTTGGTTAGGTTTAGGAAAAGATCAATAAACTCCTTCTGGAAGAAGGCAAACTTCTCCCAAGTGCACAAGTCCATTGTACAGGACAGATTACTTTCTTGAGTAATTTATCTTTTTTGTTCACTTATCCATCTTTTATCCCAGAAGGCTGGTTTCAGCCTATATTTTGTATACCCAATAACAATACTAACTCTCCCTCACTAATCCTTAAATTTAGATTCAAGTTTTGTGTTATTGGGAAATCATCGTGTGACCTGCCAACTCAACTTCCTCATATGAGCAATCTTAAAGTTACTTCCCTGTTACATGAAATAAAAAAGCAACCACTGGCCTGAAGGCATGTTTAACAGTTGGTCTTCAACCTGTTGGGGTAACGTTATCAGTATTCATGCAGATTGTCACAAACTCACGTTTTGAACATCCTTTCCATGTCCTTTATCTGGTTCCGGGAGAACTCTTTGAACTCGGTGTACGGGTTGAAGACCTTCATGCTGGGCTGGCATTGCTCACCCAGCCCTTCGTTCAGCTCTCCTCGCCGCATCAGTTTAGCACCCAGCTCCGAGTCTGCGTTGGCGTTGGTCGTACTCGGTTTCTCTTCCGACCCATTCTGATGTCCGAGGACGTCTACAGCAACAGGATCCTCGGCTCCTTCTTCAATCTGGAGCCGACGGCTGAGCTTGGATGAGAGCTCGTCTGTCGCCATTTTCAAACTGGGTGCCTAACAGTCAAGAGCTAAAGTTACCTAGCGAACTGTAGTAATGTCAGAAGAGAGGGCGTCAACACACAGACTTCTAAACAGCCTTTTTTTTTTTTTTTAAAGAGGCAGACAAGACAGCCCTTTGAATGCTTCAGACCCACATCCGGGAACTCTGGCTTGCAACACGTCCCCGCCCCTCCCATGGGGGAAACATGACACTTCAACAACAGAGGGTACATCCCAAGTCTCTTAATTGTCATTTCCTCGCTCCTCGATCCTCGCTTGAACCGGAAGTTGTTCTGCCCCGCCATATTGACAGCCGTCCCAAAGCTCTTATTTAGCTCGGAGGAGCGTGGAGAGATCTCCGAGGAGGAGGACGCAGGAGAACAGGCTTCCAGGAAGTGTTTTAACGGCCGACACGCCCCCTCATTGTTCATCATTCATGTGATTGTACGCTGCAGCTGATTAGACTGACTGACTGGAGTTTCATACCAGAGTGAATGGAAACAATTAAAGTCAGAGAGAGCTGGAGAGACAAAACACTTTTTACATAATTTATCATCATTTCATTCAGTTACGTGAGGCGGATCATTTCTGAGTGTTTGATGAGTTATATAATTTAAGAAAAACAATCATCACATTCTGGGTTATTTAATAATGACATCACAGTCACAATTTCAAAACGTACAGATGCAAATAATTCATGACCATTTATTGAACCGGGAAGTCTGAATCTTTCAATTTCTTTCCAACTTTACCTGACCAAATAAGACGATCACATTCCGCCAGTAGAAATCTATCCTGAGCTTATAAACAACACAGGACACAGTTTGTTAACAGACTACAGAGAGACAACACCTGCCAGAGTAGAGGTGTTGTCTCTCTGTATACTGTTAACAAACTGTGTTCTGTTTATAAGCGCAAGATCGATTTCTACCGCTGGAATGTGTTTGTCTTATTTATGAATTATTTGCGTTTGTATGTTTTGAAATTCAAATTGTGACGTCAATATTAATTAACCCAGAATATGATTATTGTTTCTCTTAATGATATAACTCATCAAACCTGACACTCAGGAATGATCAGCCTCACGAGACTGAATGAAATGATAAATTATGTATAAAGTGTTTCGTCTCTCAGCTCTCTCTCTCTATATCTATATCTCTATATCTAAATCTATATCTATATATAGATATAGATATATATAGTGTTTTGTCTCTCCAGCTTTCTCTGACTTTAATTGTATCCATCATGAGAAGACAAATCTTTCTAATAAATGAAGAAAGTTGTTTGTGGTCCTTTTTGTCACGGTTGGGTTTTGCTGTGTGTGTGTGTGTCTCTCCTGATCATGCTCCTTCTCTCCACCTGTGCCAAATCACCTGCCCCTGGCTTTTCCCTCTGCAAACCCCACTCATCTCCACTCACCTGCCGGCAATCCGCTCATCACCCCTCACATACTTATACTCCCCTGCTTGCCCCTGTTCCAGTTGCCGGATTCTCAATTGTTCTTTTTTCCTCCCCGTGGACTCGTCTCATCTCCAGTGGTTACCCCTCGTGTTGACTCTCTGACTCCCATGGTTTGTGTCTTTGCCTTTTGTGACTTTGCTCTTTATTTTCAGTTTGGATTTTTCTCCCGGTTGGAGTTGTTTTTGGTTGCTGTTTTTGACTGCTTTGAAGTGCCCAGTAAAGAACCTTGCATTTCACCTCACCTTGTGCCCTGTGTCTAAGTCTGCGCCTGAGTCTCTGCTCCACTCTTAAACCCACACGGTAAACCGTGAACCGTCACACTTTTGTTGTTCAGTCTACAATGAACATTTATTTAAACCAGACGGTGAATCAGAAAACTAATCAAATATAAACTAGAGTTTAATCTGTGATCTGTCTTCACTGTTTACATGTTGAAAAAAATCATATCAGTCCGATCGGCTGCAGCATCTAATCACAGGAAGGCTGTTCTCGTGCGTCCTCGCTCATGGCTCCTCGGAGATCCCTCCTCTCTCCTCGCTCCTCCGAGCTAAATAAGAGCTTTGGGACGGCCATCAATATGGCGGAGCAGAACAACTTCCAGTTCAAGCGAGGATCGAGGAGCGAAGAAATGACAATTAAGAGACTTTGGATGTACCCTAAGTCGCAAGGAAAGGACGCAAGTGAGGAAAACGGGGATGCAAGGAAGAGACTTGCGATGTACCCTACGTTGGCCGTGTCCTTTGAGGACCGCGAAGGCTCGACCGAGCGGCCTCCGAAATGAGACGGCCTACGCTACAGAGGACTTCCTGTTTGCATCACCAGCTGTCCCCCCCACCCTTTTGCTGCTCCCGCCGCCGTGTATATATGTGTATATATGTGTGTATATACAGATATTTCAGTTTTTGTTTTTTAATAAATTTGCAAAAATTTCTACATTTCTGTTTTTTTCTGTCAAGATGGGGTGCTGAGTGTACATTAATGAGAAATAAAATGAACTTTTTTGATTTTAGCAAATGGCTGCAATGAAACAAAAAGTGAAAAATTTAAAGGGGTCTGAATACTTTCCGTACCCACTGTATATGTATATATATACCGTGGCGCAATATTTTTAATTGCAGACTTGCTGGCTCCCCATTCTGACCCTGTTAGACACCTCATTACATTTAAAATCTTTTTACATTTCATAACTATCCTCTGAATATGTTCATTCCATGATAATTTATCATCGAACCACACACCAAGAAACCTAAAAACTTTCACTTTTTCAATCTTTTGTCCGTACATCTTTATCTGAGCATCAACTCCTCTCTTTCTTGTAAACATGATTGTTTTAGTTTTTCCCACAGAAAATTTGAATCACCATGAATAAGACCATCTTTCTAACACATTTACAGCCTCTTGTATTTTCCCTTTAATATAGTTTATGTTCTTCCCCTTCTTCCACAGTGCTCCATCATCAGCAAATAGGGATCGTCCAGTATCACCCTGAACTTGAAGGAAAACATAATTTATCATGATGGAGAACAGTATCGGAGTGATGACACTACCATGTGGTGTACCATTCTCTACCAGGTATCTTCTAGATAGTGCTGTCCCAAATCTGACTTTAATAAATCTGTAAATTAAAAAAATCTTTATCCAATTATATGTTCTGCCAACTTCCTATCATATTTAATTTAATTTAATCAACAACCCTTCCCTCCAAACCATATCATATGCCTTTTCCACATCATAAAACACAGCCATCACCAACTCCTTATTCACCTGGGCGTTTTTGATTTCTGTTTCAAAACAAATAATTGGGTCCATAGTTCCTCTACCTTTCTGAAATCCACTTCGACGAGGTGTTATCATTCCCCTGGACTCCATATAAAATGTTAATCTATCTGTAATCATTCTTTCCATTATCTTACCTACATGGGATGTTAATGCTATGGGTCTATAATCTTTTGGGTTTGATGAGTCTTTGCCTGGTTTCCTCATTGGGATAATCACAGCTTCTTTCCAAGGACTAGTCTCCCCACTTCCCAAACCTTATTATAAAAAAATTTAAATGTCATCATTGCTATACTACCTAAATGTTTCAGCATTATATAACAAATTTCATCCTTCCTTTTTGATGTAAGTCTTCCTTTCTATTGCTCTTTTCAACTCTTCTAAAGTAAATGGGGCATCAATTGGACTGTAAATCAATGCAATAGAGGCTTCTTAGTTTGCTCAGCTGGTTTTAATGGATCACCGTGTGTCTCCCTTTACATGCATTTCCCGGAAATCCGGTATAACCCCGAGTATATGCACAAGCGCATTAGACTACCATATATGACATCTCCCCCTCTTTTGAGTGTTGTGTCAATAACATCAAAGGAACACTTTAACTGAAAATGGCTATTCAGACAGCACAGCATAAACCAAGATTAACTCAAATGGAGACATTTCAACATGCACTGGTCTCTTTCCCATCAACCAACAAATAAACATTATCACATCAATGTCAGCACAACTTTTCTTTTTCTCCCCCCCCCCCCCCCAACACTCTGACAGGAACAGTCTCTAAAATGGTGGCTCCGTCAGAGTGTGTGTCTGTCCCTGTGATCTTCCCGTGCGCTGCTGGGATGGGCTGGGGAACCGGCACTGGTTGGAGGTGACGGCGGTTCCGCCGCAGCTCTGCTCCATGCTGCGTCCTGATGACGAAGGATGTCGGGGTGGTGCTCTCGCTTGAGATCACCGCTGGCAAAGACCATGACTTTTCATGGACCAACTTGGACAATACAACATCTCCTGGTCGCAGGGCAGGTAAGGGCTTGGCTCCATGACAGTGGCCCTGCTCAGCTTTGCTGTAATCTCATATAGTAGTAGGCAGGATATACTGTTCTCTTTTCACAGCCTCGTTCAGCCTCTTGAGATCAACACAGATGTGGGCTTTACCTGTGCTCTTCTTCAAGACTGGCACCATGGGTGCACACCAGTCCGTGGGCTGTGTCACCCTCTTGATGATGCCATTTCCCTTCATCCTCTGAAGCTCCTCCTTTACCTTTTGCAGCATAGGGAGAGGTATGCGTCGTGCTGTGTATACAGCATATGGCTGTACGTTGTCTTTCAGCAGTATTCTCACCGGTTCAGTCTTTAATATCCCTTGCTCGCCATATGCCTGTGGATATCCTCTGTTGCACACCGTTTCATCCACTCTCCTCACCAGATTAATTTCCACTGACAACGGCCCGCTGAGTAGGTTGTTTGCAGTTTGTCCGCGGATGACATATGCTGTGAATGGGTGAGTCTTTCCTTTGTAGGTCACAGTGCTCTGGATCTATCCTATGCACTGCAGCTCGCCGCCTGGGCAGGCTCCAGTGGTCTTTTGGGGATGAGTGAGTGGTAGGCTTCCTCGCGGATGATGTTAACATCGGCCCCTGTGTCGATTTTGAAGTCAACTGGTGTAGAGCCCACCAGCAACTCGACGGCCCATTGCTCTGGTGACCCGCCTGCTTTACTCACAGCCCCAAGAAAGTATGACTGCTGTTACTCTATTTGCTCTGTAACCTCACTCACTGCCTTCCTGCTCCTACACACTCTACTCCAATGTCCTACTTTGCTGCATGTATTGCATGAGGATTTTCTGGCCGGGCAATTTTCATCTTTACTGTGACACGCTTTTCCACACTGTCCACATTGTCCTTTATTTCCCCCTTTTGGCTTACCGTAGTGGTTTGGGTATTTGCTGCGCTCGTGAGTGACTTCTTGTATCACCCCCATTGTCTCTCCTTGCATGCTGACTTGTGAAGCAACCTCTTCCGACTGTCTGACTGTCTCTATGGTCAGCGCTAGCGTCAGGTCCTTCGTCAGCTGCAACTTCCGTGAGACATCTTTGTCAAGTATTCCAACGACGATTCGGTCGCGGATATTCTCATCTCTGCTCACACCGAATTCGAAATGCTCTGCCAGTTCGTACAACTGGCAGAGCATTTCTCCCGGTCTTTGCACGCGCAGATGGAAACAAGCACATTGGTGTATTACATTCCTTCTCCGCACAAAGTACTCATCGAACTTTCCAAGCACCCTAACAAAATCATCTCTATGTCCATCTTCGTTCAATGCAAACGAATGGAAGATGTTCTCTGACTCGCTTCCCATAGCGTATATCAGGCTGCTCACCTGCACGGCGCCATGTTCTTTGTCCAGCTTGGTGGAGGTTCTGAATCTCACAAAACGCTGCTTCCACTCCAGCCATTCTCCTGGCTTATCGAAGGAAAAGTTTGTCGGGGGATTGAACTTTGCCATGACTCCGTTTTTACTTCTGACAACCATGTAAATCAATGCAATAGAGGCTTCTTAGTTTGCTCAGCTGGTTTTAATGGATCAGTGTGTGTCCCTTTACATGCATTTCCCGGAACTCCCGTATAACCCCCAGTATATGCGCAAGCGCATTAGACTACTGTATATGACATGGACTATTAGTATTGTCTCTTTTTCCAAGAATATCAGGATGAGCTGATTGTGTCCTTTCCCTTCCTCTGCCCCTTCTACTGTCAGGTTGGCAGAGCTGTGGATTTCTGCTAATGCTTTTGCCATCATCTCTGCTCTCTCCCCATCCGACGCTGCTGTTTCCTCCCCCCTCTTCAACACTGGATCCTGCCGTACTCCTCTAATTCCTCTCATGCTTCTAATCATCCCCCAAATCTCTCCCACAGGTGTTGATCTTCCAATTCTGAATAGATAGATAGACTTTATTTTTCAGACTCGGGGTTCAGAGAGACAAATGCATAAAAAGACATACACAAACAATAAAAGTACATAGGCCTAGCAATGCCTTACAAAGAGACAGCTGTACCAATGTCACCACAGCTGGGACTGGTAGCGTGTGGTACTAAACCTTATGTTGGTTAAAACAACTGATCTCATTTTCAGAGTCATTACGTCGACAAATTAATTTATACATGAGATTTCTTAAAACAGTTTGGAAAGTATTGACTCGTGCAGCCACAAACATTTCACTAGCACTACTCCATCTCGGTCTCTTTAACAGTATTCTCATGGCGTCATTATAAGCTACTTGAAGTCTCTGTAAGCTCTTTTTTTTGTAGTTTGACCACAAGAGAGACTGTTTGCTTGTGCATACATCCTACGACATTGCCTAGAAATGTCTTTGTCATCGGTCATGTGTTTTGTTATAAAATGACCAAGATATTTTACTTCACTACAGACACCAAGATTTTTGTCAGATTTGAAGTCGGGGAGGTTTAGACATTTGTCCCCTTTGGTTTGACAGATCAAGATAGCACTCTTACTGGCGTTGTATTTGATGTCATGTTCCACACCATACACAGTACATATAGTGAGGAGCTGTTGAAGACCAGTGTTAGAATAATTGTGCCAGCTTTCCCTTTTTGCTTTACGAATGATTCTACGAAACCTTTGCATGTGCTTGTATTGTATTACATTTTGGAAATTATGTGATCTTCTAAATAACTTAAGAGCTTTGTTCCTTTCTTTCACTGCTCTCCCACACTCATCTGTCCACCAGGGGACCACCTTTCTTTTCATCCTTGCTTTACTTTAGCAATTAATTGATTTGCTGCTTCCAGTATTGTAAATGTCAGTTTTGTATCGATATCCTTAATATCTTCATTTAATTGTATTTTATCCATTTCTCGCTCACACATATATTCAAAAAGTTCCCACTTTTCCCTACTAAATATCCACTTACCTACTATATCTCCCTGTTCCTTACTCCTTTGTAATGATACTTTACAACTTATTGGAAAGTGATCACTACCCACAAGGATTATAAAAATGAATAACTATGAACTCTCCTTCACTTGTGCAGATCTCCACAGTTACATATTCTAGCTCAGTTCCTATCTTTACTTCTCTAAATTAAATGTCTTCACTAATAAATGTGGCACATCCTCCTCCTAGACCATCCTCCCTATCACCCCTAACACACGTGTATCCAGCCAGTCTTAAGTCCAAATTTGATCTGAACCATGTTTCCTGTATGCATATGACATCTCATTTACTAGATACATTTTCAACATATTTTTTGAATTCTTGTCCATTAGCCAACAAACTCAGAGCATTCTATTGTAGTAGGTGAAGCATTGTGTATTAAAACTATCCGTCCCATATTTGCTCTTGACTTGCTTGAATACTAGATCATTTCTTACTTCCTCCCACGTTAGTCCTCTGATATATAGATGGTGAACTGCTGTTTTAACAATTATCTGGATTCTCTCTGTTTTGGATTTGACCTCCATTGTAGCATTTACTACCCCTGCTATGAAAGTGACTAGCTTTTTCAAGTCGATCATTATTTTTCCCTCATTTGTGGATCTGGGACTGCTGTGGGTTGTTTTACTGCCTACTTCTTCCATCAGTCACTCCACTCTGGCCGACCCTCTTCAATGCCTCTGCATAGCTGATTTTATACTGCACCCTCACCTGCTGTATTTCCCTCTCCCTTTTTAACACCTCACACCCCATAGTAAGCCACACTGTGATCACCACCGCAGTTACAACATTTTGGTTGTTCATGTCTGCATTGCCCGTACTCGTGGTCTTCTCCACACCTCGTACACCTCCTTCTGCCTTTACACGTTTTAGCTGTATGTCCGCAGTTGTAACACCTCATAGGCTTTGGAATAAACTCCTTAGTGTAACTCAGGTAGCCTAAAGAGACTCTGTGGTAGTTATTCCTCCTCAAAATCCAGCACAACGTAATCACTGTATTTCCTTATCCGCTCTCGAGTTACCTGCAGCCTTCTGGCTCCTTTCAAAGTTCCTCCTTTAAGGTTTGCTTTAATTTCCTCCCATCGTGACTCCAGCCGGCACCCCCCAAATCACTCCCTTACTCCACTTACTTTCTTTTTGGATATGGTTTGTGCTGACTACTTTAAACCACCCTATTTCTTTAATCCTGTCCGCTCGCTCTCTTTGCTCTTCATTTCTACATACAATCAACAAGTTTCCGTCTTTCAAAACTTTCCCCATGAGAATATCTCCAATCTGATTTTTTTTAATACTGTGGTTAGTTTCACCGGGCTCATGGCGGAAACCCCTCTCTCTTCTCCAAACCTCAGAGATTTTAAACTCCAAACCGTCTGGATCCTCCAGCACAATCTCCAATACTCCTGATCGTCGCGACAAAATTACCACCTCTTTTCACACTCCTTTTCTCAATACCTAGGCTAATCTCCATACTGTTATCACTCTCTAACAAGTCAGAGTCTCCCCAATCTGGGCCATTCACAACACAGTTGTGCCGACCTGCCACGGTTTTCTTCATGTCATTATGTTTCACCATTCTGGAAACTTCTCTTTTTCGACTTCCAACTGACAGATGTGCCTTGCTGACAGAAATATCTGTCAAGTTCCTCTGACTGTTTTGTTGTGTAGTTTTCACCATCCAACTTCTCCGACCTCTGCAGCTCTCTTCCTCCTCCTAGCTCCAAAACCCGCGGGCCCTAAACTAACTTAATTATGTGATATTTATTAGTACAAGCGGCAAATTTGCTGCTGTACATTTAAACGCGCATAGGTCGCTCCATCTTTTAGCAACTTCTCACTTAATATAACAGTTGTTTACACGTTGTTCTGTTCTGCTAACTACCGTATTTTAGCTTATCAGCTAGCAATGGCTTCACTATCTACCTCTCTTGCACAGTGTGTCTCATGTTTAGTCATTCCTCTGCCTCCCTTATGGATAATGGTACATGTAATAAATGCAGTGGTGGGACATCAGGGCCAGCAAGGCCTTCTCTGCTGACCTAGACAGAATCACAAAGTTATAGCTGTTTTATAATTTTTCATAAATACACTACATGTATTATTTTTTTTCCCCATTAGCCTATTTTCTCATTGCACAGCTACTGTCTTCCTCAGTTGCTCTGCTTCCAGTGCAGCTTGTTTTAAGTAGAGTTTTTATCCAATCAGATTTCACCTCTGTGTCTCTAGGTAAGAAGAGAGGCCCGAGGCCTGCAGACTCACAAGTGAATCCCTTTGCAGTTTAAGTGAATGGGGACGATATTGTTGATTGTCATAGTCTTTAACCAATCAGATTTTTAGTTTGACATGTTGGGCGTATTCTTTGACGTGTCAGAGCCTTCTAGCTGGCCTAACCATACGTGATTAGTCAGTGGGCTAGCCTGACATGTTGGGCGTTGACAATCCCAAAATCTGCTGCCTCTGTCGAGCGGACATTTTCAGCCCTCAAAACGCATTAAAACCAAGAAATACAACTGGGGAGGCTCGACTATCTTCACTGGCGTCCATGAATCGAGAAGGACTTCTTACTGGAACTAAAACGCACGGATGTACTGAACAACTGTGAGATTAAACTCTTTGTTAACAAAGAAAGGAGAATGGACTTTGTCTTTAAATAGTGAACAGCAGCTTGGGTAAGTGAAGTGCTTTTGTTTTTACATCTGCAGTAGCTGTAATATGCTTGTTTATATATTATTTGTACAACTTGTTTTTATGAATATGGATTGTTGTTTGGTTTTATATGTGATAAGAACTATTGTTTCGTACAATGTTGCGCTGGGGACACATTTAGTCGGTGCACAGCAACAAGAAGACACGTGAATCAGCAGAAGTCTATATACCGCACAAAGTGTTAAAGTTAAAGTGTTTAAGGTAAAGTGTTTAAGGTAACGTGATCATCTTTGAAGATTCATGTGTTTTCAAGTGGACTCATTTTCCCTCTCGGTGTTGACAGACGAATAAATCCGTCACGAACAAGAACTATGGGGTCGTGTATTTCCTGGAGGGAGTGATAGTGTTACTGCTGTGTTAATGTGTCGTTTTTATGATATGGTTAATATTGTTCCCTCTTATGTGAATAATATTTCAATGGCCCGTGCGTTTCAGTGTGCGCTGGAATGCGTGTTTTAGCTCTGCAGTTTTTTTAATGCATTGTCTGTTAATGACGCAGCATCTCGCCTTGCGCGTATTCATGTATCTGCACTCTGCAGTTAGTGTATTTATAGGTGTTGAGCTTCATTTTTACACAAAATAATAACCGTAGCTGTGGAGTCATAATGAGGTGTTTCAGCTGCAGGACAGCAGTGAAGGCCTAGGTATAAAATGCACGGCCTGCCACTGAATAAATGTATTTTATTTGCTAAGTTGGAGGCGAGGCTTAGTGAGTTAGAAGCACGGCTCCGCACCATGGAAGCTCAGTCGTCATTAGCTAGTGTAGTTAGTTAGCCAGCCAGCCAGCCAGCCAGCCCCCCGGTGCGGGCCAACCAGACGGAGCTTCTGCTAGCCGTCCCCCGGCAGCCGCCGGTGTGCGAGAAACTGGTTTTGAATTGTGAGCACGGAGGCTCCGGTATCTTCTCCCAGAGGGCAGGAGGCTGAAGAGACTGTGTGAGAGGTGGCTGGAGTCGCGCACAATCATGGTCACTTTGTGGGTGAGGCGAGTGTCGTATATGTCCTGCAGGGAGGGGAGTGAGGCACCAATGATCCTTCCAGCTGTGTTCACTATGCGCTGCAGGGCTTTCCTGTTGTAGTCAGTGCAGCTTCCGCCCCACACAGTGATAGTTTGTCAGGATGCTCTCAATGGTGCCTCGGTAAAAGGTGCACATGATGGGTGGTGGTGTTTTTGCGGAGAAAGTAGAGGCGCCTCTGGGCTTTCTTTGCCAGTGATGTTGTGTTGGCTGTCCACGAGAGGTCCTCACTGATGTCCACCCCCAGGAATTTGGTGCTGCTCACTCTCTCTATATCAGCACCATTGATGGTCAGTGGTGGGTGTTGAGTGTGGCCTCTCCGGAAGTCAACAATAATCTCCTTGGTCTTGCTGTTATTCAGAAGGAGGTTGTTGTCTCTGCACCACGTGGTCAGAAGGCTGACCTCCTTCCTATAGTTCTGAAGCAAGAATTTATTGATCTGTTAAACAGTCAGCTCTGTCAAGGCTGAGGTGTTTATCAGTGGCCCTCTTCCACCAGTCAGAGGAGGAGATGAAGGATTCAGCAGGCTGTTTGCACTGAACAAATGACTGTCAACTGCATGTACTGACCATTCAGTACATTTTATCAACAATTTCTACCTTTTCTGGGAGCGCAGACATCTTTTTAAGGCACATGGAGTTTGCTTGAACAAGTCAGGGGTAAAACTGTTTACCTCTAACCTATTTTTCTCCCTGCGTCATCCATCTGTTCCTACTGCCAAGGACAAGAGACAAGAGTCGTCTAAACAAGAGATAACCACACAGCATCGCCATGGAGACCTTACGGGAAGGATACCCCCGCCTAGCGACAGCCAAAAGGAGGAGTCTCCAACCTCATCAGGGACCGCCTCCGATCTCCCACTTTCCCCACCCTTCCGAGACGAGGAGTCTTTACCTCCCTCCCCAGCACCTACTTCCACCCCCCAAACTCCATCCAGGTCCCTTTCCTCTCTCACACTCTCCCCATCTGGAGTTCACTGACCACATGAAAGAGCTGGTCATTGCTGGAACCAAACACACTCCTCGCCCCACTCCACGACGTACAGCTCCGGCCCCACCCCCGAAACTGCCTCCTAGTCCTCAGCCACTTTTGACACAATCAGCGAAGTTAAAGCACCCTGCCCTTCCCCCACCTCGGCTCCACAACCATCCTCTGTCTCCCCTACCTGATAAAAGGCAGGGCAAGGCAGGACAGGCCGGTGCGGAGGACTCAGAGCTGGAGTGATGTGATCCACTATCTTGGACGCTATGATTGATATCTTCTGGGTCCAGGCTACAAGGCTAATGACACCAATGACTCTCTCCAGGAAAAGTCGGGGCCCTGTATGCAGCTAGCCTTCTCAATTCCTATCCTGATAGTTCATAGAAAAAGAAAGGTGAGGCTGTGAAGAAACAATAGTAAACCTGCAAACTTAACATACATTCCTCGTCAGCCTGTCCAAATAAATTGGGCAAAGAAAGCTTTAACCACATTAAACTTAGCATTATTAAATGTCAGGTCTCTGTCAGGAAAAACATTTTTAATCAATGATTTTATTGTTAGGCACAAACTGGACATTTTGTTTTTAACTGAAACATGGTTAAATCAAGATAACAGTGCAGCTGTTCTTATTGAATCAACACCTCACAACTTCAGTTTCATGAGTGAAACAAGAGCGCATAAGAAAAGAGGTGGAGTTGCTATTTTATTTAATGATTCTCTTCAATGCAAGCAGATGTCCTTTGGTCATTTTACTTCTTTTGAATATGTGGCTCTGAATTCCACTCAAGCTTTATTCCTAAACATTTACAGACCGCCTAAATACTGTGCAACCTTCTTTGATGAGTTTACTGAACTGCTGTCTATAATCTGTATTGATTTTGACTGTGTTATTGTTGGTGATTTTAATATCCATGTTGATAATCCCCAGGACAGAGGGTCTATAGAACTATGTGGTGTCCTTGATAACTATGATCTGACTCAGCATGTGACAGGACCCACCCACAAAAGGGGTCACACTCTGGACCTAATCATCACCAAAGGTGTAAACATTTCCAAGGTCGCTGTGACTGATGTTGCACCCTCTGATCATTTCTGTGTTTTCTTTGAGAGTGCAATCTCCTTGCACACAAATGTCCAAACCAAGGTTGTGACAAAGCGTTACATCTCTGAAAACACCAGAGAACTATTTATTCAGAAGTTCTCCTCCACACCAGCCCTCTCTTGCATCTCAGTCAATGAGCTTGTAGATGGCTTCACTTTTAAAGTTAAAAATATTATTGATGCCATTGCACCCACTAAAGTGAAGGTTGCCTCGGGTAAGCAAAGATCTCCTTGGAGAAATGCTACGCTGGTCAGAATAGAGAAACGAGAGTGCCGGAAAGCTGAGCGCAGGTGGCGAAAAACTAATCTCCAGGTTCACTGCGACATCTAGAAAGAGAGACTTCGCAATTATAATTTGGAACTTAGAAATGCAAGGCAGTCCTCCTTCTCTGACATCATAAGCAAAAACAATAACAATACACGCGCCTTATTTGCTACCGTCGACAGGCTAACAAACCCTCCAGTGTCGGTAGCTGCTGAGCTCCAATCCGCCTGGGCATGCAATCAATTTGCCTCCTTTTTTTACTGACAAAATTCAGAAAATTAGACAAGCAGTCAGTGCCTCTACACCAACCACAGGATATGTGTTGTCCCCTTCTCTAAATAACATCCATTCAAATGTCATGACACAATTTCATTCAATCGACCGTAGAAGCCTGGAAGACATTATACAACATCTGAAGTCATCCTCCTGCTCCTTGGATATTCTACCAACACACTTTTTCAAAAATATTTCAAACTGCATGACCACTGATCTTTTACAAATTGTAAACACATCCCTTCTCTCAGGTGTCTTCCCACAAGCCCTAACAACTGCAGTTATTAAACCGCTCCTAAAGAAGGCTAGTTTAGACTCCGCAACAATGAACAATTATAGGCCAATATCAAACCTCCCATTTTTAAGCAAAATAATTGAAAAGGCGGTTTTCCAACAGCTGAACAACTTCTTGAATAACTGCTTTGATGTTTTTCAGTCAGGCTTTCGACAGCACCACAGTACTGAAACTGCTCTTGTTAAGGTTTTCAATGACATCCACTTAAACACAGACAATGGCAGAAGTTCAGTCTTAGTATTACTGGATCTCAGTGCTGCATTCGACACGGTCGACCATGCCATACTCCTAGAAAGACTAAAAATCTGGGTGGGACTTTCTGGCACAGCACTTAACTGATTTGAATCCTACTTGAAGGACCGAGAATACTTTGTGTCTGTAGCTAATTACACATCAGAGCTGACTAAAATGACGTGGTGTTCCCCAAGGTTCAATACTGGGGCCTCTTCTGTTCAACATCTACATGCTTCCACTAGCTCAGATTATGGAAAACAACAAAGTGTGTTATCATAATTATGCAGACGACACACAAATCTACATAACTATGTCACCAGGGGACTATAAGCCCATAAAAGGGCTGGGTAACTGCATTGAACAAATCAACAACTGGATGTGCCAGAATTTTCTTCAATTAAACAAAGACAAAACAGAAGTAATTGTTTTTGGTACCAAGGACGAATGATTGAAAGTCACCGCTCAGCTTCAATCACTGATGTTAAAACCCACAAACCAAGCCAGAAATCTAGGTGTAGTTATGGATTCAGACCTCAACCTGAACAGCCATATCAAGACAATTACAAAATCAGCCTACTATCACCTGAAGAATATGTCAAGGATTAGAGGACTTGTGTCTCAACAGGATTTGGAAAAACTTGTCCATGCATTTATCTTCAGCAGACTGGACTACTGCAACGGTGTGTTTACAGGTCTCTGTAAAAAGTCTGTCAGAAAGCTGCAGCTGATTCAGAACGCTGCAGCTCGAGTCCTCACTAAGACCAGGAGGGTGGATCACATCACTCCAATTCTGAGGTCTTTGCACTGGCTTCCTGTCAAACAAAGAATTGACTTTAAAATCCTGGTGTTGGTTTATAAAGCACTGAATGGTTTAGGGCCAAAATACATCTCTGATCTGCTGCTACCTTATGAACCATCCCGACCCCTTAGTTCGTCTGGGACTGGTCTACTTTCTGTTCCCAGAGTCAGAACTAAACATGGAGAAGCAGCGTTCAGTTTTTCTGCTCCACATATCTGGAACAAAGTCCCAGAAAGCTGCAGGTCTGCTGAGACCCTCAGCTCCTTTAAATCAAGATTGAAGACTTTTGTTTGCTGCTGCCTTTAATTGAACCAGATTCAATTAATATATTAATCAATTTCCTGCATTTCTGCATTTTACTACTGTATTTTATTTATTACACTGTTTTTTAATGTTTTAATGACTGTTTTTAATTGTTTCAATGAATGTTCTTAATTGTTTTTAAATCTCCTTTTCTTTTGCCTTATATTTTGATGCTTTTAATGGTTTTATGTGAAGCACTTTGAATTACCTTGTTGTTGAAATGTGCTATAC